>NW_024609880.1:71704260-71822676 GCF_016920785.2 Ixodes scapularis | reverse complement strand
TACTTACAGGGAGCATGAAATGAAGTTTGGGAATGACAAATTGCATGGTGTGCTTAAAAAGCACGGTGGAAGCTTGGAGTCGTCGAATCCGGTGCCCAAGCACGTTGCAACCGCCTTGTTTCTTAGTTCGCTTTTGAGTCGAGGATTAAAGCTAAGGAGGAAGAAGTAGAAAAAAATCCTGTCCTAATCCCTTTAAAATCGCTACTTTTTTTTTATGGCTCTTTGCATATGTTTGTCGGGCCATCCCTTGTCTTTGTGCTTTGTTCCGTGCATTCAAGAGGCTAGCGTGAACAAACGTATAAGACCAACGTGACGCCGTCTATAATCACTTACTGTCAAATTTCTAACGTTTATAATGCTCGATATTTACGCCACGGTGCACGGTGGTATAGGCCGTATATATATAGTGACAAAACATCCCCGCGATCGTGCACGTGCGGCTCATTGACGACACATCCGCCGCGTATACGTACGTCACCGGCGTTAATAAGTGTCAGTATACAGTTGCGTGTCTGCAGGTTTGCTGGACTTGTATACGCGCGCGAATTGCTGGCGGACGCGTTTTGCACGCTAATATAGTCACTGACGCTCCTTGCTTTGTGACGGCGTTCTGTAGAGTGCACCAGTATCATTGGGGAACTGACCATGGTCGGGAATCGTCGATGCCCCGCGTTTCCGAAGCTGGCAGCGATTATCTCGCGCGATGCCCGTGGAGTTCCTTCGAAAGTATTCACGAGGCAAGACATATTGGCCGAAGTAAATGCACGAAAGAGTATGAAGCCGGACAAACCTCGTTGAGCTTTTTGTTCCCCTTTGTGGGTCCCAGTCTTGTGCGAATGTAGATATAGGCCATCATTTCAGAGCTGTATATAGTAGATACCCCATGTTGGACCAGTGCAGCAGTGCGCTCGCTTTCTACTGGGATGATATGTACACTCTGAACAAACGCCTGTGTGTCTACTTTCCCGCGCAACACTCGGAGAGCCAATCACCGCAACTTAAAGAGGCAGCTCAGCGAATGACGATGTCGAAACATAAATTTACACCAAAAAACACAGTCTGAGTTGTGACATTAAGCAATGCAAGCGTGACGTTTTGCATTGCTCAATGACAAATTACCGCTACTCTTTCGTCATTAACAAATGAAGGTCAAATTACGCACAGAAAAAAAGGAATAACATCGATCAAATGCGTTAGGAAATATTGAAAGCGACGTTGCCATTGTGATTTTGACACACGGAATCGCAATGATTATGCGTCATACAAGCAAAAGAAACAAGAAAACCTTAATGGTATCATTTTTGTACAGTTACATCACATATATCCCAGGGATGTATTGACCCCCAGCATATTTAGTTCTGCCAAGACATACTCCCGCTCTGCCTTACAAGGTAAATTCTTGATACCGATTTTACTTAATGATTACAGCCAGCGGCGTCTAAAACATACCGGTGTTAAAATATAGAACGAGATTCCTGCGTTTACTCTATGTTCTTTGAATAGATGTACAGCACTTAAGAATGTTTTCATGCTTCAACTATTCCTACCAATGGAAGTGTGACTGCGTGATTGATACATTGTGCTTAATTATGGGATAAATTCGTCATTTATGTTTCGAGTTAATAAGATTTTGTAATCATCAATTCTAGCTTATTAGTTTTAGCTCGGTTTAAATACTTATTGTATAATTATATGTATTCGATCATAGATGTAGGTAGAGTTGTTGTTTCCATTAAGAATGTTTAGTTCATTTTTATGTTTTGTGGTGCTCACTGATTGTATTTGCTGGGTATATAAGTTGAGACTTATTTGTTTACTCGTGCATACAGTGGATTGTCATTTCACATTATATTTTATTTGAAAGGATCCTTTACTAGCCTCTGGCTATCGATCCTGAACAATGTATGTATTTTTCATTTTGTATCTTTCTTGATGTTAATAAACTTGAAACTAGACCATCGAGTTACTTCGTACGGAACTGGAGCTTGGGTTATATTTATACTTCCAACACACAAAAACAAATATATTAATGTCGGTAAATATTGTAACAGGAAGAGTATATTGTCACAATTATGGGAGAAAGATATGTAAATTATCTTTGATACCTTTTACGGTTGAGCATTCCAATCGTACAGCCATGAATCAAGGAATCAAAAACGCGCAATCCTATAGACATTTCAAAGGCTAGCGCCTAGTCAACCACGAGAGACAACTTTTGTTGCCGGGGAAGGGCCAGAAGAGCCTGCGGTCTTGAACCCGCCCCATGCGGTGGTGATTAGACGGATGCAGAGTCGCCAAACACGATTAGAACAGCAAGGAGGTCTTCTAGTGGTCCCACCTCCAGCGCGAGCCTCGATAACACTTCGGCGTCTCGTTGCCTTTGAGCATGCACGCGCAGCCAAAGCACGGCGGAAGGCAGCGAGCGTGTGCTGGAGGCCGGAAGTTCGACAATGAGCTCGCGGTGTCTGAAGCCCGCAGCGGTAAGCATTTGATTTTACTCACCGTCGAGGTTTGGAAAGTTAGGACCCCTGAGTGGAGTTATCACTCCCCCCCCCCCCCCCCCCCCCCCCCCGAGTGAGTTAGAACATCCCCTGCCCCCTCGCCCCTTCCCATGTGCACGCGAGCACGATTGGCACGATAACGTTTTCCTGATGAAAATCGCAATGAGCTTCGAGAGTATACGATGTCAACTGAAGAAACAACGGTTGCAACCATCCACGCTTAAAAAAAAAATTAGTCTGGCCACCGTGAATGAAAAAAAAATCTGTTTGGGTGCAAGTTTGGCAACAATGGCAGAAGAGGCCTGGCTATGAGACGATCTACACACGCCAGAATCAAGATGGCGGCACCCAGATGCCGCACTTGCGAACGTTTATAGAAACCAGAAACAGCCTGCGCTAGGTCGGGTCTCGGATGACTGTATGGAGCATGCCCAAATGACGGGGAAGAAACAACAAAAAAATTCAAAGAAGTTCGAACGTTCCCCGCGACCATCTGAACCTGCCAAAGGCAAGGTCGTCTGCTTCCTTCGACCGGAAGCCCGACACGATCGTATTCGCGCCTTGCCTCTGGTCTTCGGCAAAAAGACACCAGATGCGAAGCATGCAGAATTGTTCTTCCCTCCGTGCATCCTGTCGTCGACGGGTCGCGGTGCCAAAAGGATGGTCAGCGGTCTGTTTATCATTGTCGAGAAAGTGCGCAGCGTGTTTCTCTGTCTTTCGGTACTAAAGTCGTTGTCGCTGTTGGATCCAGAGACAACTTCATCGAAAGATGGCGCGGTGCGTCGATCTCCTTCAGAGTATATTAAACGGCATGCACAATTAATCCTAATATTCTTCTCACGAGGCGTAGAGGCACTTTTTGGTTTGTATAAAAACAAGGAGTAACGATTGAAGAGGTGTTATCGGAAGCTGCGGTACACATGACTTCAACTGAATAAAAATGATAGACCTATATATACTGCTAGTTTCTGCGAGCCTCCATAGGACTCATCGGCTTACAACGTACACAGCGCGACTCTGTTAGCGCAAACAAGCGAACAGGTTATCATTTTAAAGTTATCAAGCTACTGGTGCCGTTTTGAAGGCTGCCAAACCATGATTTATTTTCTCTCTCTTTCTCTCTCTCGCTTTTTCTTTTTCTCTTTCTTTCTTTTTTTGTTTTTCTTAGAACTTAAATGATCGCATCGAAACCACTATTGTAGGAAAAAGTGCCCATTTGTTCTACTAGCCGGCTAAAATTTTGTGCCTGCAAACCACTTTTCGAAGTAAAATGCCGCCCCCCTCCCTCTCCGCCCCCCTTCCCCCCCCCCCCCCCCCCCCACACACACACACAAAAAAAAAATCATTTTCCTGACAACTTTGAAATATGATTTTTAGGTGAGGAAATCATCAAATAAAACTTCAAAATATATATTTTTTTGTGTGTGTGTTTATAGAGCCTGAGCTTGGTCTGCCTTAACGGGGAACGAGTCTCCCAGCTGTAGATAAGAAATCTATCCAGGGCTGTACAACGGCTAGCCTGGGATCTTCAACATGCATCACGCAGTAATGATACACGACCGTACGTCGGTACGATGCTCATCCAAATCGAAACGGGCATGAATGGGGATTGAGCCCATGGTCCTGGGGCCTGCAGCGCGAGCTTTCGCTCCACGTGCTCCGAGCGGGTGTGTGCTAGTCCACTCGGCCACCAATGCCCCCTGGTTCAAAATGAGTAGTGCCCGTCATTGTTAGCTCAGCGCAAAGAAAGCCGAGTTGCGCTCTTTAATTGCAACTATACGATTCCCAACCCTGTCAGACGGGCAACTTTAGTGTCACCTTCAAAGAGTGCACTCCCAGCTCGTCGAAAGTCACTTTCGATTCCTCAGGTGCATTCATAAATTAGAATATTGACGGTGGGCAAAGTAATAGGCGCATAAATAGGCATGCGTAAATGTCTCGGTTATATCTTGTCCCCTCATAAAACGCTTCACGAGACACTTGCATTGACGAACGAGCTTCGCGTCAATTTGATGACAATGATCAACCGTCGCAAACGGAAGCAAACGAGAAACGTATTTAAACTTCAGACGGCTTCACCAAGAGTGCATCGAGGACATTGTTAATCCGAACTGAGTATAATCGAACAGTGAAAACGTGCAACAATTTTCTGCTCGGACCATGCGATTCATGCTGTCGCAGTATGCTTTATGCTGCAATCGGAAATGGGCTATTTTAACGCGAGCAAGGTTAGATTAGAACGACCGGCTTTGTTTCCCTCTTCTATCGATGTTTTCTCGTGTTTTTTTTTTTTTGTTGTTGTTGTTTTTTTTTTTTGTTTTTTTTTTTTGCAGAAAAAAGAGTGAAGATACATACTGCAAAGCACCAGCCGTGGAGATATATTCGCAACTTTCAGCGCTGCTCGCGTGCCGCGGCCCAAGGTGTGAGGATCGCACTCCCTCTTTATGTTCATGGATGATCTGACCCGAATGAAATAAGATTCTTAATATTTCTCGTATTTAAAAGAGTAATTTTATAGCCACTAACAGAATGAGAATGACAGAAGGTGTTTATACAACTCCCGGCCTCTACCACGCGCTCTGTGTTTTCCGCCGTGCTTTGGCTATTCTATGCGCGCACGCTCAAGGTGCACAAGACGCTCGAGTGTTGTCGAAGGTATAGACGCTTTCCGTTTCCTGTTGTTCTCAGCCACGTGGGTTCCGTATGTGCTTTGTGGGGCAAAAAAAAAATAATTAATACATTTCAACCTGGAATATGCGAGAGAATATAGGTTGACGTAAAACAAGAATGTGTGACAATCACACATTTGTCGTAAGCACCTTCCAGCGGCGTGGAGAGGTCAAAACAATGTTTTACCGCGTACCAGAAGTGACGACATTCAAGATGGCTGCGCCCCTAAGGAAAAGGTCTACTATGAAGCTCGCGATGGAAGCGGGCAACTCAAGCTCCTCCCTGGCGTTCTCACCCTGTCGGCGTCTATATAATCACTTAAAGTAGCAGACACACGGATTTTACATCATACAGAAGGCACGGTGTTCGCTGCACAAAACATGATGACATAATTATCTGCGGGGACGACTCAAGCAAGTTCCAAACTTGTTTGCTTCACACATTTATATGTATACGCTTGAAACATGTCCCCAGACAGTTATTGCATGGCCAATGTCGCAGGACCCGTCATATGAGGCAGAAAAACACCTCGCACAGTATAGGGAGTTTTAGGGAATTGTTTTCGCACATCCTATACCCGAACTCAGCTCTGTGACGTCACGGCGCGGTGGTGGCGCGTCGGTCGCACTTCCGGTCCGGGGCTGTGGGCAGAAGTCCCCATGCCAGACGTGCATTCCTGCGTTGTTTTGAAAGGAACCAGACAAAAACCTGCCTTCTCGTCAAAACGCCGCGACTGGGGCCGTACCAAAAGCGTCGAGAAAGGTTTCAAGGTCACTTGTCACGCGCTCGGTTCGTCCGAGAATTTGGATATGGGCCGTGAAAAAGGAAAAGCAGACTCCGTCGAACAACGATTTCTTGGGCGGGAAGCACTTTGGGTTGAAGTAACGGATACTTGTGGTGATCAGATTTATTTGTTTTGTTCCAACATGAACGCCAGAAAACCGTCAAGTTGTGCGGACCACCTGCGGACTACGTTCAGTGCGTCTTCAAGTTCAAACGGCCGCTTCATCGTTCGAACTGTCGTCTGCTCTTTCAAACGTTTCTGCTTGACGTCTGCTCTCTTAGACGACGCAGGCCCGTAGACCAAATGTTGGCCCGGTACTTGCGATAAGAAGTAAGTGCAGGCCTTCAGCGACTTAAATTTGAAGGTTGGTAAGCAGGCTCGATGTAAAACAGTAGATACAAGGAGATGTTGCTCATTGTTACCAGTAACCATCACCGACTTGTTATGCCTAATTCACTTGGTCCGATTCTGCTTGTGATTTTTAGTATCGACGTCGACCATCTCAGCTACGGTTCACGCTTTTGCAGCCCGAGCGGCGTCGCGGCTGAAAATTGCGAGCGAAATCTCATCTTGCGAATCACGCTTTAGCGTACACACTGCGCGTCCACGCGGAATGAATTGCCACATGTCACATTGTTCACGCGAAGTTTTGCGCTGTAACAAGCCTCGGTAATTTCGCTGACGCCGCTCAATATAGCCAGGCATCGCCAGGAAGACGTAGAATCAACAATTCGAACGCTAAAAAGGGCAGGGGGACTCACACCGACGCCGACAACATCGCATTTCAATGGTTTGTTTATGGGCGATGGCGAGCTTCTTGCCCACACCCCCATCGCGCATGCGCGGCGCCGGTGGCGTCCGCTAGGGGCGCTCCGGTTTCTTTGTAAACATGAGTTGGTGTATACGGTACGATGTCCGGTACGAACTGCGCATGGGCGAGTCTTCTGCGGTAGCATATGCACAGTTCGCACCGGACGGCCCATGGTACTGCATCTGATGTGCAAAAACGGTTCCCTAAAACTCCCTACTAGGGAGATTTAGGGAATTGTTTTCGCACATCCGATACGGTACGATGGGCCCGCCCGGTACGAACTGCTCATGTGAGAGTTCGCACCGGACGACCCATCGTACTGCATCTGATGTGCATAAAAGGTTCCCTAAAACTCCCTACTAGGGATATTTAGGGAATTGTTTTCGCACATCCGATACGGTACGATGGGCCCGCCCGGTACGAACTGCTCATGTGAGAGTTCGCACCGGACGGCCCATCGTACTGCATCTGATGTAAATAAACGGTTCCCTAAAACTCCCTACTAGGGAGATTTAGGGAATTGTTTTCGCACATCCGATACGGTACCATTGTACTGCATCTGATGTGCAAAAACGGTTCCCTAAAACTTCCTACTAGGAATATTTAGGGAATTGTTTTTGCACATCCGATACAGTACGGTGGGCCCGCCCGGTACGAACTGCTCATGTGAGAGTTCGCACCGGACGGCCCATCGTACTGCATCTGATGTGCATAAACGGTTCCCTAAACCTCCCTACTAGGGAGATTTAGGGAATCGTTTTCGCACATCCGATACGGTACGATGGGCCCGCCCGGTACGAACTGCTCATGTGAGAGTTCGCACCGGACGGCCCATCGTACTGCATCTGATGTGCATAAACGGTTCCCTAAACCTCCCTACTAGGGAGATTTAGGGAATCGTTTTCGCACATCCGATACGGTACGATGGGCCCGCCCGGTACGAACTGCTCATGTGAGAGTTCGCACCGGACGGCCCATCGTACTGCATCTGATGTGCATAAACGGTTCCCTAAACCTCCCTACTAGGGAGATTTAGGGAATCGTTTTCGCACATCCGATACGGTACGATGGGCCCGCCCGGTACGAACTGCTCATGTGAGAGTTCGCACCGGACGGCCCATCGTACTGCATCTGATGTGCATAAAAGGCTCCCTAAAACTCCCTACTAGGAATATTTAGGGAATTGTTTTCGCACATTCGATACGGTACGATGGGCCCGCCCGGTACGAACTGCTCATGTGAGAGTTCGCACCGGACGGCCCATCGTACTGCATCTGATGGGCATAAAAGGTTCCCTAAAACTCCCTACTAGGGATATTTAAGGAATTGTTTTCGCACATTCGAAACGGTACGATGGGCCCGCCCGGTACGAACTGCTCATGTGAGAGTTCGCACCGGACGGCCCATCGTACTGCATCTGATGTGCATAAAAGGTTCCCTAAAACTCCCTACTAGGAATATTTAGGAAATTGTTTTCGCACATTCGATACGGTACGATGGGCCCGCCCGGTACGAACTGCTCATGTGAGAGTTCGCACCGGACGGCCCATCGTACTGCATCTGATGGGCATAAAAGGTTCCCTAAAACTCCCTACTAGGGATATTTAGGGAATTGTTTTCGCACATTCGAAACGGTACGATGGGCCCGCCCGGTACGAACTGCTCATGTGAGAGTTCGCACCGGACGGCCCATCGTACTGCATCTGATGTGCATAAAAGGTTCCCTAAAACTCCCTACTAGGAATATTTAGGGAATTGTTTTCGCACATTCGATACGGTACGATGGGCCCGCCCGGTACGAACTGCTCATGTGAGAGTTCGCACCGGACGGCCCATCGTACTGCATCTGATGGGCATAAAAGGTTCCCTAAAACTCCCTACTAGGGATATTTAGGGAATTGTTTTCGCACATTCGAAACGGTACGATGGGCCCGCCCGGTACGAACTGCTCATGTGAGAGTTCGCACCGGACGGCCCATCGTACTGCATCTGATGTGCATAAAAGGTTCCCTAAAACTCCCTACTAGGAATATTTAGGGAATTGTTTTCGCACATTCGATACGGTACGATGGGCCCGCCCGGTACGAACTGCTCATGTGAGAGTTCGCACCGGACGGCCCATCGTACTGCATCTGATGGGCATAAAAGGTTCCCTAAAACTCCCTACTAGGGATATTTAGGGAATCGTTTCCGCACATTCGAAACGGTACGATGGGCCCGCCCGGTACGAACTGCTCATGTGAGAGTTCGCACCGGACGGCCCATCGTACTGCATCTGATGTGCAAAAACGGTTCCCTAAAACTCCCTAATGTCTGCAGACCGTTTTTTGTATGATGCATTAGAGCAGTATGACCGAGATTATGCAGAGGACAACCATTTTTATATGCGCCAGTTGCAAATATACGGTATAAGCCGCGGGGAAAAAAACAGGAACTGTTTATATTTCTGTAATTACTTTTATGCTTCGAAATAAAACAAATAAGAGTCTAATATTAATTACATAAAATAACGAATATTTGCGAAGCTTGGATGTCTCGCACTGTTTGCGTTTACTCCCGAAACGGTGCTATTTGAGTTACACAACCAATGCTCAACCCAACGGGATCGAGCGAAGGGAGCTCGACAAACTCGCTGTAACGCATATATAGTGAGGGATTTGTAGAAATAATGAGACTATAAGTGGTGGTGTGAAACCGCACGAATGGCGAGGGCAAGGTGGATTCGGTTGAACGCGACTCTCCTTCTTTGTGTCTGACAGGGCACCACTAATACGGTAATATTATTTGCCTTCCTGTCCGTCGGAACCAAATTCCAAATAGTGAGAAGAGCTGCCTACAATCTTAAAATATAAATAAAAAGAATTTTCATTTAATTACTTTGTTTTGTATTGTTTTTCTGTAGATTATAGAGTTAGCAGCATTTGCTGAATGGCATGCATTGTACTAGCTATTTGTACATGTCATGGCGATAAACAGCGTACAGAAGACAACAGACACACACAACAGAAAAAAACACACAGGACGAGCGCTTGTACTGGCCTGTTCCCTTCTGCTGCGTCTCTGTCTCACGCGCGCTTGGTTATCGCCATGTTCAGTGCGTACCAACTCGCCCAACTCGCTGCCTTGCTCAACGTGTCATCCACATTTGTCGTGCTAAAGTAGCCTGGGACCTAACTTCCGCCACACAAAGTCGCCCCGAATCGGACACGAAACGAATGGCCGCCTATACTAATGTCGGTCGGAGACAGTCGAATCCCGAGTGTACAATACCCACCCACCAAAAAAATCATCTGTACGAGCGGGACAAGCGCATCCCGGAGTCACGAGCCTTAGAGTTGAAGGCCGCAAACGGTGGAAGTCTGCAACCACCGCTAAGGACGTCGCGTGCCTTTGCCTCGAGGGGCGGCGTCCGATGAACCACATAAAAGGCGCGACAACATATTACTGTCGGGAGTGAGCCGTCGACAGCCGTTTCCGGACTACGGCCTCCGTGTTGACGCAGCGCACACCGCGACTTCGGTGCGCGTTGTCGTGAAGCGAGGAGTGTGCTACACGAACCCTGTGTCAACACTTGTGCTATATCCATGGAGCACCCCCCCCCCCCCCCCTTTTTTTACTTTCCTTTTTCTTTCTTCTCTTTTTGACAAGTCGTGGGAAATTAGCGCTCGTCTTAGTGCGGGCTGAGTGTCATGTTGGATACGCTTTGTTGAGCAGTGTTGCTGGTTAAAAATGTTACTGAAATTCGCGATCTGCAATGTCCCAGACAGTGTCGTATTCTTCCGGTGTATGTTTTGTCAAAAGTAAGAAAAAGCTTTTTTCGGCAATCTGACCACACCATGTGCTTCGTTACGTGCTTCGTTACGTGCTTATTACATAGAGCGAGAGGTTCATTGCACATCCCACTGGTCGCGAGAGTATCTTCTATCTATATTGGTGCATTTTCGACTTCAATTATAACAAGCTATTTATATAAGAAGCTAGACAATAGATCTTACGAGTCGTCGGGTGACGCACCCTAAATCGATCCGGGTTCGCTTTACCGCCTCGCACCGGCGCAAGAGGGGCAGCACGCCTGTGGGGCACGGTTACTTGAAATTTGTGTTTTATAACAACGCGCGGAGCAAAACAGATTAGGCAAGAGTGTACACCTGTGCGGAACAGCGGGGTAGAGCAAGTTAGGCGCGGGCCGTTCGCCCTGTACGTAACCTGACATACAGGCCGAGTTCAAGACAGCCAGGCGGGGCAGATTTTCTGGCGTGCGTCTTGATCGGAGTCAGTACGCAGTGACACTTCAAGACCAGAAAAGAATAGACTTAAACTTTTCTGTCATTAAAAAGCGGCGTAGTGAAAGGGTCACTTTTACTGTGACACTGAACGCGCTGTGACTTCAAGTGACTCCTCGCAGCGGGCCGAGAGAGAAGGAGGGCAGATTAGATAAACTAACATAGTCGAACGAGTTTGTCGTCATAGAACACTCTCTAAAAATAAAGTATTTGGCTTATTTGCTGCCACACGCTCCGCCTACTTCCTCCATCAAGTTTTATTGACCGATAATGAGAGGATAGTACAAAACGATGCAATTTTTGTCTGCTAAAACCTGCACAGCAACGTAAAAACGACGCCAATAAGAGAAGTCGCTACTTATATAAGGTACAAGCGCATCTTTTATCTGGGACATCTGTCACAACTTCATTGACCTTCAGGTTACCTTCCTCTCCGACTCCGCATTCTTTAACGGGAGTCACCGAATACGCAATAAATATACGAACTCTGAGTTCGTTCGACTCACTGAATGAACTTTTGTGCGGAAATACAACAACTGGAGCCACCGAAAGAGCCCCAAGTATAACATGGGGAATCAAACCGCCCCGCCTTTCCATCGCGCAAGCCTAAAGTTCCGATGGGAAACAAGGTCCGTCATTTTCAGAACTCAGTTGTAATTTATTAATATATTTTTTTTTTAGCTTAGGGCCAAAAACGTTACAAACGGAAGTGTTTTTTTGTTTTGTTTTGTATACTTAGAAAAAGTACAGAACTGCTGCAAAGCTAGTATACCTGCTCATTGAAGCAATACAGGTTAATCAAAGCATTTCTAAATCTATTAGTGTCAATAATTTTGGCAACAGGCATGGAATGGTAATTCCAATTCAACTAGGCGTTAGGAATAAAATAATTATAATCTGCGTTTGTCCTGCAGAATGGAACCATAACATTGTATCTATGATTGTTGGGCGCTGATAGGTAATTCGGTTGTATTAGTAACCTTTGCTTGAGAGATGAGTTGTAATGATATATTTTATGAAACAAACATAAGAGGGAGACTTTTACACGGAAGGGAAGGATTGGTAACGATCAGCTGGTTTCCATTGCGGTGTTGCTGGTGGTACGATGGTAACTAGAAAGAATAAAGCTGGATGCACAATTCAGAACAGATTCCAATTTTAAAATGAAAGAGTAAGAACTGGCGTCCCAGATAGATGCAGCATACTCCAGCTTACTACGAACAGGGCTTTTGTACAGTAGGTCCAAAAATAGTTGCAATAAAAATTTTCTCTTAAGGTAATCAAGCGTGCGATTGGCATTGTTAACCATATATTCTACGTACGTTTTCCAGGACAAATCACACGTTATATGTACATCCAGAAACTTGCAAGAAGACACAAATTCAAGAGGAATTTTATCAATAGAATAAACGTGACGTGACATGTTACGACGGGACGCACGCATATAGCTACATTTAGCAGCATTCCATTTCATGCACCACGTGTTACACCATTCAGGGCTTGTTAACATCAGACTGGAGAAGAGATATACATTGGAGTCGTCGTTAATGTCACGATAAAGAACACAGTCACCTGCGAACAGACTGATGACTGAACAAAAATTGTTAGGCAAGTCGTTAACTCGTTAACTGGGCAGCGCGCTTTAGACGCGCGGCAATTTTGACCGCATGCAAGGTGTGTGTGTGTGGGGGGGGGGGGGGGGGGGGGGGAGGAAGGGGTGTATGCGGGAAGGAAGTGAGGGAGAGAAGGAGGAGAGAGCGCGCGGGGACATGAGAACATCGAACTCTGATTGGATTGATTAGTGGGTAGACCTATAGGTAGCTGGCTGCCTTTGACTCACTCGTGGAACGCGTTCGGATGCGAGAGTCAAGCACCAGACGCCGGCGTTCAGCGTTCTAAAGCGTTCGACGAGTGCAGTGGAGACAAAGACAGCTATAGCTTTAGGTCTACCCACTAGTCATCTCAACCAGAGTTCGGCGTTCTGATGTCCGGCGCCGTCTCGTCCCCTTCTCTTCCTCAGCTTCTCGTCGCATAGACGCAACAGCTCCTAGATAGCAAAGCCATTGTGCTGCATGAGATGGCATCATCAGAGAAGGCCAATGGTGGGCACAGACTAGACACGACGGTTGCGTCAGCGCTCGGCTTCGAGTCAAGTTTGAGCCGAATGTCGACGCAATCGTCGTGTCCAATCTGTGCCCAGCGTTGTCCTTCTCTGATGACGTCATCTCATTCAGCACAACGGCTTTGTTATATAGGGTGTGTTGGTAGACGCACCGCTGTTATGCTGGTCTTCGGAAATCGTCTTGAAACGCTCGCTCTTTTCATAGCGAGTTCGTTTCACGGCACTCGTGCCCACGCGTGCCCACTCGCAGCGTGGAACGGGTTCGTTTCGGCCGGCGCTCCAGGAGTGGTTGCACTCTCCGAGCAGTCTTGTACACGTTACTAAAAAAAAAGTAATCGATTACAATTACTATTACTCTTGGCTAAAAAGTATTCGATTAGATTACTTGATTACTCGACCGCAAAAGTAATTGGACATTACTTAAAGAAGTAATCGTTACTTTTCCGATTACTTTATTGTGTGAAGACACATCCTTTGCGCTCATAACGATGAACTACTTCCAACCTATATTTCACATTTGCACAAGTATTGAAGAAAAACTGGCTTTCTCTTCATGGTCGTTGCACCTTCACAATGCGGACACAAGCATAGAATTCGTTTGAAGACGTTTAATGATTTGGACGTTCGCCAGTGTGCGTGTGTGTAGGGGTGGGGGGGGGGGGGGGGGGGGGGGGCGGAGGAGGTTCTAGATCTTGTTAAGCTTGAGCAAGGGTTGTCGCTCAAAGTTTGCGTCGCTCATTTTATTATTCACATGTGGATGAACTCACATGTTATACAAAAGAGCAGCAGCTCCAGGATTTCAAACGGATCATGTGTAGTATCCATTAGCGGAAGAGATCGCACTGACCACTTCTCAACTCGAAACGTCGCTTGTCACAAAGACCACGTAGGGGAAATGGGGAAATATTTGAACTGCCTTTGTTATATTTTGCATCCGCTTTAGGCATTCTTCGGTTCTGGTTCTCCTACGGGCTGCGAGTAGGTACCCTAAGCAGGATTTTTTTCATTTCTGTGTGTGTGTGCGTGAGGGGGCTAGTTTGAACAAAGGACTCACAAAGCTACATTCTGCTTCCTCAAACTTTGGCCTTTGTCACGCACTGTGGCTTTGCTAAGGCTTCCACTCCCAATCCCCGCCCGAAAAAAAAAAAAAAAAAAAGAAAAAAAAAAACGGGCATTTTACAGAAACTGTACATAGAAAGAGATTGACCTCGTTTCCTACAGCTCTGCAAAATCTTTCTTTTTTCCGTTCGGAAAAAAAAAATATTATTTTTGTCAGTTCATAAAAAAAAGGCGTGTGCCGGGCCGGGGGGGGTCCCGTGGACAAATTGTAACGGTTACAAGTAATTTTATTACTTCACAAAGTAATCAGATTACTCTTGTGATTACTGCCTAATAAAAGTAATCAACTGATTACAAAATTACTCCAAAAAGTAATCGATTACAAGTAATTTGATTACTTGTAATGCGTACGGTACAAGTCTGTCTCCGAGTTCGTTTCAGCGCTGACACCCCACGCGTGCATGCACTCGCTGCACCGAGAAAATCGGGAGTGCGCCAAAATGCAATCCCGTCATGCCTCGCTCAGGCGGGGCCGGCTCTGGGCCGGCGAGGAGCGGGAGCAGACGACGATGGTTCGTCTGCTACAGACTTGTACGTAACGCGTTACAAGTAATTGATTACTTGTAATCAATTACAGTTAAGTGTAATTTTGTAACGCTTCAATTACATTTGTCAAGCTGTAACGCTCGAAGTAATTCAATTACTTTTTTCCTGTAATCAATTACATAATCAATTACACAATTACCAATTACATTTCTCATCCCACAATTCTTTTTTCTCACAAAAATCAGCATAGTCACTCAGCCATGGAGCAAAAATGATTGACATTTTTTTAACATCTAAAAAAAAAAATAAAACTAGGATTAGTCGGCAAATCCTTTTTTCTTTTACGCCACCCTCTTCTACAAGCGCGCCACCAGCCTTGGATGGGGAGTTCCGGATCTCGTTGCAGATTGCTGATAAAGTCGACGGGAAGCGGGAACTCGCTATTGACTTTTTAGTGGGCTTTGTTCCCTAGGTCGACGCGTCAGCTACACGACAAGGTCCGGGTCTGAAAACAAAAAAGGGAACAATAACCAAACAAAATTGTGTACGCAATATTTTACTGTGTATTTGTGTACTTCTGTCATCGCAATAAGAAGTAACGTGAAAGTAACTTGAAAAGTAATCAATTACTTTGCAGTAATTGTTCAATTACTTCTGGGAGGCAGTAATCAGTAACGGTAATCGGTTACTTTTTTTACTGTAGTAATTGTAATTGTAATCAGTTACTTTTTTTCAGTAACGTGTACAAGTCTGGTCTGCTACGACGTGTCGCGGAACCGAAAGGAAAAAAAGTAGATTTTCTGATAGAAATCGCGTCCCGCGGGCAACGAAATCAAACGCGAGCTTGAATTGTGAGCGTCTGCTATTTCACGAAGAAAGCAATTGACAACCCGTAATTTATTTGCAGGTTTTAAATCGCTCTGTTGCCGTACAAACGCTGAAATATACCAGTGTGTAAAGAAATGCTCAGAACAAACGCAACAGCGGCCCCCGAGATGTCTATCACCATCCGTGTGCGGGTGAAAAATTTAACATTTTTCGATAAAACTCCCCCAGCAGAAACCTCTGACTGCCCAATAAGCAGCAGAGAAAGCTAAAGATGGTGACTTTACCCGAGGATTGGGAAACATCATCATGTTTAACATTTACCTACGCAGCTAACTTGCCCCGTCGTATTTTGTTCGAGAAAGCTCTCGTTCTCGACGCCTTCACCAAGGCTAATATCTAATCCCTAATGACGATCCAAATCGAAAGTCCCAGTTTTGCTGGATATTTTAACAGGCTAGTTTTAAGCCGTACCCTTTCAGTGGTTCACGCATAATACCATGCTCAAACGGATCAAGCTTCTGCTCGGACAGCATCATCAGTTTTCTTCAGTGTAAACGGTTATAAGGATTGAAAGATCGAAACCAGCTGCTTTGTGGACAGCTGTTGCTGAAATCTACGCCGTCTGTAACTATCTCTACGGCAGCCGAGCTGCTTGAAGACATCGCAACTATAAACTACAGGTTGCAGTTGCCAACGTTTGTAAATAAACGTTGGTAGCGACTGCATTCTCGCATTTCCACACATCACTCGGAACAGAAAGGCGCTAGTTTCGGTTTGAAGTCGGTACCTTTTCTACCACATAGATGGCGGCAGCATCAGTCTTCTGCACTCGGTGCATTTGGCGAGTTCGTTTGAGTCCAGTTTTCCGTGCAACACTCTGTGAGTGCGATGCATTCTGGGAGAGAACTCGAACGGTGCCAGTGCGTGTGAAACGAACTCGCTATTAACGCACGGGAAGAAGCGCCATCTATTCCCAAACATAGGAAATAACTTTGCTTTAGCACATGCCTCCGGCGGGCTTCGGGATCTCGGAGGCATGACGTTAGAAACCAATGCATAAAAAGGTTTGACGAGATACACGTGCACCAAAAAAAATGTTTCAAAACAAAAACAAAAAAAAAACGAAAAATTTTAATTTTTTTTTATTTTTTTGTTATGAAAGTCCCCAGTCAAGGGGTTAATATAGTTAATATAGATTATAAATAAGGGGTTGTTATGCTAATAAATAGTTAGCATAACAACACTTAAAGTTTCTAGAGAACGCTGAGAGTCGTCATCATTAACAGTAACAGATTGTGATCGGTTAGCAAGAAACGAGCGTAACCTTGCAATGATGTTACAGTCTAAGTTAAGTTTATTCAGCTTTTGCATAAAAAAAGAGTGAGGAATCTTGTCAAAAGCTTTGGAAAAATCAAGAAATATGCAGTCTTCCTGGAAGCTGTGGTCAAGAATCAAGTGAAGATCATTGGTGAAACACAGCAGCGGAATCTCACAAGGAAAGTGATTTCCGGAAGCCATGCTGAGCTGGATTGAAAAAAGAAGTATATATATATATATATATATATATATATATATATATATATATATATATATATATATATATATATATATATATATATATATATATATATATATGATTAAGGTCATTGGCAGGGGGCGCACAAAAGTGCAAAGAGAGGTGCTGGAGGCGCATGCTATCGAAAAAGCTGGCGCGGGGCACTGCGTCAGCCAACCTTCTGTTTATCTTCACAAAAAATAGATAGATTTTATAGATGACTGGTGAGCGACACGCCATTGGTTGTTTCGGCGTTGGTTGCCTGCGTGGTGTTTTCTTGTTTGAGCCGTTTTTAATAAAACTTCAGTTGATAGTCAGCGCTTGTCCTGTGCTCTTCTCTCGTCGTCTTCGTCTTTTTGCGCGCTGTTTCCAAGTTCCGAAGTCATGAACCAACTCGCTTGCATCGCCACCTTGATACATTCAGATTTGTCGTCGTGGCAGTGACACTAGCTGTGTAATCAATATCGTTTGCTGAGAAGCAATATTAAGACGAACGGGGCTCGCAACACGACCTGCGTCTTTTAAGCTGTCACCGACCATGGAACTTCCTACATCTCAGATTAATATTTCATTAACTATCGCGCGTAAAGATGTTTCAAAGTATCCAAAGGAAAAAAAAAACGAACGTGTAAGAAATGCTTTAAGGCAGAATCTCAAGTGCTTGCTATACAAGTTTGACCAAAGGGTCACCTATTTGCAACTCACTTTAGCGTCAAGTTTGACTTGCAAAGCTCCAGGTTGGAACACTTGATCGTCGGTTCAATTTCTTCCCGAAGATGTGCATCGAAGGCACTGTTCGAACTTGAAACAGGACTCTAATTGACTGTTTCAATAACCTCGACCACGTCGACAGGATCATCCTTGATATGAAGATGAAAGTTTCCATTGTCCTTCTCTCTGGCAACAAAAACTGAATTGAGATATTTATCGCAGTGCACAAAGGGCCGGTTCCTGAGTAAACTGCGAGGCAATGGTCTCTGGTGCTTATGCCAGTCCTTTGGGGGTCCGCCGTCCTTAACTTCTTTTTTGTTTATGTTTTTACGACGCAAGTTAGCTTGAACTCGAACAAACTCATGCAGTGACGCGATTGGTTCGAGTCATTTCAAAGCAGCTTCTGCAGTAGCGTCCTTTATTTTGAAGCACACGCATGGCCTTCATTCTTATTCCACTGCGAATGCCACGTTAATATTTGTGTGTTGGCCTGTCCTACTAAAGACAGTGCTTCCTTGCCTTCCGAGTGCGAAGCATAATAAAACATCATGCAATATAATTTTGCGCGAGATAAGTGTATCTTTAGGCATTTAGTTGACCTCAATAAAACTACTTCCAAGCTACAATTTCACTGCTACATTTCACTGCAGTTAGTAAAACTTTGGTTTTACTAACTGCCCTCAAACATTGGGGCCTACTAAAGAGACCTATGCGTACAAATTAAACCGTGTGAGTGAATAAACCATAACCATACGGTGTGTAAGTTCGTCGTCTCCTTGCGCATTTCGTGCGTTTGTTTACCCCCTAAATGCGCCCACGTGCTTTTGTTTCCCCCGATCTCAGCTAATAACGGCTCGTGCTTGGCTGCCTCATCATCGCGCGTTTCCTTTGACTCTCGTTCATAGGCGTGTCCTTCCTTTTTCTCCGACGTGCCGAAGACGCGTTTTGGAACAGGTGGTTTCCGTATGCATACCACTGAAACCATGAACATATCAGGCTGGTTTTTTTTTTTTAAATCAAATACGCGTGGCGGAGTGGGTGTCCTGGTTTGCCTAAACGAACTATATATGTAGCAGTCCCACTTATGTAATAAACAAGCCCGTTCTTTAACTAAAAAAGAAATGTATTTCTTTTAACAATTTTTTTTAAGTGGGGCAAGGTTAAATGCTACATTTTGGCTGCCTGATTTTGGTACCCAGTTTTGTCGGTTGTTATAAATTAAAAAAAAAAAAAACGAAAGAAACTCCCAATAATTACAATCATATTTTTTACAGAAACGTAAAATGTGCGACTTATTGACATGACAACCAGAAAAACACGTACAAGGCAAGAGACGCAAAATTATGATATATAGCTATCTGAGGTAAACAACAATATGCACACCTACTGAAAAAATCCTTACTCGAATTATATGAAAAAAAAAAAAAAAAAAACTTCGTTTCAACATGCAACAAAGACCATGCACTGTTTAATCTTGAAGTATGTAACGCTCCCAGTGTGTGAATCGTTTATGACGCTCGTTCATGATTATATTCTTATTTTTTTTTTAAAAAACGACTCATAAAACACATTCCGTGTTAAAGCAAAAGACGGCACGCGAAGGGAGGGGTGTCGCGGAACAGCGAAAGGGACGGGGTAGACGTTGCTTTTCTCTAATGGCGGCACGTCCACATAACACGCTCCTTCCCCCCCCCCCTCCCCCCTCACCCTCCCTCCATCGTCAGTTCCCTCCACCCCTTCACCTCTCAAACACACGCAAAGCCACTGTCCTTACCCTTTTGAGTCTAAAAAGTCTTGCAGTAAAGCCAACTCCCGAAACTACCATTTTGTCGATTCGGGTCCATGGATACGTGTTTGGTCACTTCTCCAGAAAATGCAACAAAACAAGAGGAAACTTTGGGTATGTCATAAGATAGGTAACATCATTTTGAATAATATTAAAAATAAAAACAAATAAAAATGTCCTTTTTTAATAACGGAAGCTCAAAATATGGCAAATTAATTGTTCGATAAAAATTAAAAAATAAATAAATATATGTGTATATAAATTACTTCGCGAAAATAAAGTAAACTAAAGTAGCTCCAGTTCATAGCCGATGTACAGCGCTACCGGTGTACACTATTTAGTAAGCAATATTTGTGATGCATTCTAAGATACAAAGCTCGAAATATGTCACCGTAATGTCAAAGATACTATGCTTATCCTTTTTATATATTGCAATAATCATAACAAAAAAAAATTAAATTTAAACTAAAAGTAAATCGCGCATTATACATTTTTATAAAAGTATTATTGTGTGTTTTCTTTATTGTTTCTACTTGTTCATAACAACCGACAGAACAGGGTACCAAAATCAAGCAGCCGAAATGTAGCATTTCACCTTGCTCCACTTACGAATTCTTGTGAAAGGAAATAAATTTTTTAAAACACTTTGAAGACTGTTTTGTTTAGTACAGAAGTGTGGCTACCACATATAAGTTTTTTACGAGGCAAATGAAAATATAGCCACCTTGACGCGCGTGTTTGATTTCCAATGAAACCACCCACCATGTAAACTTCACGAACCTGATTCATCAACCATTTTCCGATATCCAAGTTCAAACTGTCCACTCTTAAATCTCCAATGCCAAAACTAAAAGAAATAAAGCGCTCATTTTGAACGATGATGCGTTATTCCGATCGAGAGTAGTGTTTTTAGTGTAAAGAGAAGGATCCGTAGCGGCGAAATACGCAAAATCGCGAATGCCACGCAGCGGGCGTAGCTTCTCTGCAGCGCACTTGTGCGCGGCAAGAAGCCCGCTTAACGGAGCTAGTTTAAGACGCCACGAACAGATCACGAACAATCAGAAACGTCGCGAAACTTCCGGGCACTCTCTGCTGGTCGATATGAAGAGAATATCAAACGTTATTTTAAGCAATTATCGAAAGTTCTAAAAATATGCACGAGCCTAGCACGACAATCTGGGGGTGTAGCGACGCTTAAACTATTAGTTTCTGTTTTGATAAAGTGAAACGAATTGTTAGCAGAGTGTTGATACAAATTCCCCACATTTTGGGAAAACGCAGCAGGAGCCGTTTTGGCGCAGTTCGCTGCAAATGGAGTAGCAATCAGATCACTGCTTATGTGATCAATACAAAGGCTTCACCTGTTCATGAGCACATTCAATAATTAATTAATTAATTAATGTTTTATTTCCGGACCTCGTCGTCTTTTTTCTTTTTTTTTTTTTTGTCTGGAGAGGACCGAATTGTAAATCCGGTACCGCGAACGAATTACCTCACATCCCCTAAGATGTCATAAAAGAATATTGAACTTTGATTATATTTAAAGGCCTATCATGGCGATTAAAAAAAATGCATTAACGTCAGCTGACACGGAAACAGCAATGATTTCTCGCGCTCGAAACAGCTGAAAACAGATGAGGGCGTGCCCGAATTGCGGCAGCGGGAAAACAAGCGCGGAGCTTACCGTCGACTAGAGAGAGAGAGAGCGAGAAAGAGAGAGAGGAGGGAGGAAAAAAAGAGAGAACTGAAAGGTCGTGACCCGATCGCTGATTGGAGGCTTTCCCGGTAAGAAGGCGAGGGACATGCCACAGAGAAGGAGGGCGTAAGAGGCAGGCACCACTGACGATTACTATCAGTGTTTTGCTTTAACATGTTTTGTTTTGTTTTTGTCTTTTGGTTCAGTTGCTGAAGCGCAATTTCTTTCGTTTTTCTACTTTGCTTTATTGCGCCCCTGCTTACCAATGGCGGGCTGCCTCATCATTTATGATGCAGCCTGCAGTCTTTTTAGATTAATTTTTTTAGATATATATTTGTCCCTCCTTTTTTAACTTTTTCGTAAGCGGGTTTTGTCAAATGCTGAGAATAAATCGGAACCACAATGCTAAACAAAAGAGCAAGCGGAGGTGTTTCGTTTTTTTTTCTATGTTAAAAAACAAAAGAAAACAAAAAAACTGAGAGGGTGCAACAGAACTGTGAAGGCTTGTATCATAAACGTTCGTTTGCAGTTGCCACAGATTTGTGGGACAAACTTAATAAACAATCGCATTAAATAGTCACTACTCAACTCTCCGACAATATGCGCTGATCATTGAATACTCTATGCAAAGTTAACCGATCTATAGGTTCTGTTTTGGGTGCTGGAGAACTTTTATTACTCGGCCTTAGCTGTAATAATAAAACCAAGATATATATTTACAAAACAAATCTGTGAAAATGATAGCAAATGCACTACGTGTACGGATGTAATGTAGCGAAGCGACGAACCAACCTACAGACACAGTGCATGTACACATAGAGTGACCGACAGTTAGCGGTTCGTTCACACCTGCGGAAAACACTCTTGCCGTCGGCAAAATTCACTTGGCGGAAAAGACAGCGCCGTTCACATCCGTCGCGGGTGCGCGCGGCCAGGAGTTTCCCAAGGAATTGAAATTGGGGGGGGGGGGGGGGGGGGGGGGGGGGAGTTAAATTTTTATGAGGTTAAAGGGGGGGGGGGGGGCATTGAGGATAGAGGAGTCGTTGTGAATTAGGGGGCGCCTTCGGAAAAACAAGGGGGGGGGGTACACCTCCGTAAAGGGAGAGGGAGGGTGGGTGTAGGGAAATCACTGCGCGCGGCACCGCGGTCTCTGGCGCATACCAGAGCAGACTGCGCTTGGCTTGATCGGTTTTCGAAAAACTGCTCTCGCAGAATTCCTTTTCCAGTTGACGCTAGCCCGCAGTGCCGCGAGGGCATGTCTCTCGGATATACGAAAATGCAATCATAAAATAACGAGCAAACAGAGACAATTTGTGAACGCCCCACTCGCGCAATCTTATTCCACAAATCCCCGAGTGCACCGTCCATACGTTTTTTTAAGATGTCTCTCGTCGAAGAGCGTTGAATAATTTCTTGGTCCCGACGAGAATTTCTGCCGACGCCACAACACCGGCGAGACGGCGCCATTTGCACAACTTGGGAACTCCGATCAACTCCGGTGACAAACCCCACGACAGGTCGGGTCAACTCGACTAGGACGTGACGTGAGCACACGCCGTTTCTTCGTCTGCCTTCTGATTGGCAGCTGCAACCCGAAAACCTTTCCCGGTGCAGATACACAAAAAAGTCCAAGTCAAATTGGACGTTTAGTGTTTATGCAGCGTAAGGTCGGTATGCCAGGATGGAGGGGCACTGTTTTATACGGTAGATGAGCAATTTTGCCAGTGCTGCACGACTGCTATCCTGGGGTTTTTAACGTGCACCACGCATTAATGATACACGACCGCACGCCCGTACGATGCTCAAACAGATCTAAACGGGCAGGGGTGGGGCTCGTGTAAAACCTAACGTGTCAGACCGACCTTGTGTAAAAAATTTACACGAGGACGCTTAAGCTTCGCCTTTAAAGGTGGAACGCGATTGCTAGACATAGAAACCCCCGCTCGTTTCCAAGGTGTGCAAGCGTGTCTGCGTTGCCTAGTCGGTAGCATGTCTCGCTCGCAACCGAAGTGACGTGGATTTGAATCCCGCCTCCGCATAAAAATTATATAAATCTTTTCTTCAAAGAAAATTAATTACTTTAAAAAGTGAAATTCTTTGAGACATGCGGCGACCTTCAATTCGCATTACCATGTCACGTTTTAATCACTTTCATTCTGCGCGTCACGTCACGTTTCACATGAGCGTTGTGGATCGTTTGAAATTCCCGCGGGAGGTCATTTGGTTCTGACATCATGAGCCTATCCACCAATCAGGATTTTCCCGTCCACCGGCACCGACTTTCCTGCGACACGTGCTCTTTAAAGATCTCGCGGCGTCGGTGGCTAGCGAATTCCGTCCCCTTGCGTCAAATTTCGCTGTGCTGATTCGCCTGCGGATTCGCAGCAAGTGTGAACGAGCCACAAGAAACACAGGGTGCGGGGAGTCCCGTTCATCTTATTATCACCGCGCAGCCAATGAGAGTAGGGTATTGACCAACAAGAACGCCAAAGAACCAATCAGGAAGCAAGAAATGTGAACCTAATATTCCACGCCCTCCGTTTCTCCGGCTCTCAGTGACTGTACCACTCATCGCATCGTCGAGTATATAAGTGCTACCTTTTTGTTTGTTTTATCGCAGTCGCTTCACTTCGTTACTATAGGGGACACACAACATGTGGTTGAACGTTCACTTTATCTTCCAAAGGGTAGGATGTTGCGATCTTTCTCGCAATAAAGCTGTAAAGCAAAAAGGAAGTTTCTATTCCTCTTCAATATTCCCCAAGGCGCTCTCGTCATCAACTCGGGATTTGTGCGAACCCCCTCGCTACCCTTTCGCAGCGACGCGGTATTGCGGTAAGATAATAGGAGATCTATATTGAAGACTCTCATTTAAAATCGCGCCGAAAGCGCTTACAGAACGAGCGAACAAGTTACGTCAAATCACGTGTTTCGCACTCTGAAACCGAATACCCGACTGGCACTGCAGGGAGGGACGATCGTGTTCGCAGAGTAAAAGGTCTCACCATTGTCTCGAAAAAATGCTCCCACAGCTCACGGCGCGCGTAGTGGGTGATTCATGAACCCGAGGATCGTCGAGACGCGCCGAGAATTGCCCACGCGTGATTTACGACCGCGTCGCACGCACGCACGCAAGCATGAGCGTTGTGCGGAAGTGCGAGCTGATTGGACGGTAGCGAACGCATCTGCACTCCATTGCTGTCGCCCACAGGACGACTACTGCTGCCTTAGCAGCTGCTCTGATGGGCACTCTCGTAAGCAATTAGTTTTTTCCTCTTAAAAGAACCACGCAGCATTTTTTTGTTTCCTTTCGTTAATACTGCTTAAAAGGAACCATCCTTGTTCGTGAAATGTACAAGTTACCTAGTAAACAACTTTTAAAATTAAAACAGGGCGCGGTGCGATTTCTGGTGCCATGTTCTTGCCGGAGGTGACTCGCACAGCCGCGACTGGAACGACAGTACATGAACCGCGTGCTGTGCCCTGGAAGTCGCTATGATCACTGAAAGGATGAGAGCGGCAGGGCAGCCTTCTAGCTCTCGTTCCTACAGCGAGAGCTCGATAACCAATGTTTACTCACATCGTCCTTGAGGTCGTCGCTTGCGGAATTCCAGTCATTTCTGGGAGAAAAAAAAAAAAAAAGGCTGCGTGAAATCGCTGGAATTTTTCGGAGGAAGAAAGTAGTTTAAACGCTCACTAAAGGCACGCCCTACTTACCCACATCTGTATTTTAAGTCACTCCACTTATTATTATTTTTTTAGGTAAAAAAAAAACCCGCTAGTTTTTGGTTTTTCTCGATCGAGTGATTGATGTCTTTTTAGGTGTCCACAGCTCGATTTCGTGGGCCGTCCGTCTTATAAAATGCGCACCTTGTTATGTCGTTGCGTTTTCCAAGGAAACCAATTCCGACTAGAGGCCCACCCCCATTTTTCTTTCTTTTTTTATTTTTTTGTTGGAGGAGAGGGAGTTGTGAACAGCATTACATCAGTTATCTCTGTTTTCATTGCATTTACTTTGGGGGAAAAACAAAAAGACTAATTGGCCTTTTTTTACTCGAATTTAATTGTTAAACGTAGAGGCCTACGTCAGCAAATTCCTTACATGCACGAAGCAATTAGAAAGGTATACAGTATTTGAGGTTAAGAAGATACACACACCTACGCATACGAGTTCGACGAGCAATAAATTAGTGCAAAAGGCACGGGGTCCAAAGAATATGATTTCGGTTTAAAACTTTTCTCACATATAACTTTCGAGGGTGCCTGGAACGCGTCCTCCACTGGCGTGTGTTTTGCGTCCTACAGCGCCCATGTTATAACGAAAGTGGTGGTTCGGCAGTGACAAACAAATGATTATATTGTCGGATGTTGCGTCCCGGCGATTGGTCGTACAAGTTCCGCAAAGACTTGGAAAGAACACGAGTGTCGGCGTCGTCGCAGTGTCCCATCTCCGGACCGCGCACTGATGCTTCTGTGGATACTAAAGCTGGTGAGAGACCTGCAGCGGGACAGGCGCCTGCCGCATATATGCACCTCCGCTGTTGTATACCACCACCAAAATGGCGGCAGGCAACCGTATTAAACCTGGATGACGTCAACAGGCGGTCATTGAGGGACCACATTTGATGACGCGGTGAACATATATACAAGCCGCGGAGACGTGTTTCAGGCACCATAGTTCGGTCAGTGTCGAACCGAAGCCGAACCCGAACCGAAAACCGGAACAAAACCGTTATCTTTAACCAAACCGGAATGAAACCGTAACCGAAATCGAAGATGTGATATTAGGAACTTTTAGCAACCCGTTCCAGTGCTCCGCGTACCGCACTACCGGAGCCTTTGAAGCATGCTTCGAAGCGCACGCCCCACGGTCACGGTATCGCCGGGGCGCGCGCGCGCTTAAAAGCATGCTTTAAAAACTCCAGTAGTGCGGTACCTGGAACACGGTAACGGTTCGCTAAATGTCCCTACTGAACCCGAACCGGAACGAAAGCGTAAGTTCATCTGGCAGTTACCGGTTCGTTGGAAAACGGTTCGACGAATAATAAAATGTAAACCGCGCATATATTTGCGAGTGGCGGCGGGAAGTCAATTAAATATTCGCGATGGTTGCCCCAGCAGCGCAGTGTTGACTGAACAAACGAGAGCGACGTGGAAACAACAAAATAACGAAACAAACCAAAGATTTCAACCCGACGGGAGCCGCAAAGTTATGTGAAATGGGTGCTCTGTATCAAGCTCACCAGCATGCAAAAACAACCGCATCCCCACGTGGTGAATGATGTTGATTGGGGCGAAGCTCTGGTGGTGCTTGTCTGCGTACACACTAAAAATTTCAACACCCATGTTCGTGTTAAAAGGGTGTTTTTCCGAGCTCACACCCTTCCTACACCATTTTTACATGATTTTTGAATATTCAAGGGTGTACGGAAAGGCCTACACCCTTCGTACATCCTTTTTACACCCTACGACTACCGAAATCGTGTTAAGAGGGTGTTGCGGTGGTACACCCATGATTTCCGAATCGTCGAACTCGGAAACCGCCGAATTGCAGACATAAGCGCCGACAGCAGAAGTCAAGAAGCAGCCTGCTCAATTTAGAGGATTTCGTGAAGTTCAAGTAAGCACGATGGGCAGCTGACATCCAAGCCAAGCCAACGCTCAAGTTGTTTTCAAGCCAGATGAATGCCGGCGTCGTGTACAAGCTCCTTGGTTGTTTACGTGCAAGCGACCACGAAAGTATCATCGGTTACTCACGCACTTCTGCTCAGAATGGTGAGACCACATCGGTTCTATTATGATACATTCCGTCTCATCCTGAGATGTACTAAAGCGAAGGCTAGACGTGCGAGACGGTTCGGGCTCACAGCTTTACTGTGAGCCTGTACCGTAAAGGTCGGTTCCGACACTTGCGTTTGAGTGTGTTTGTCTGCGTTGCGTTTAGAACCGAAAACGAGTCACCGGCACATCTGTGCTTCGTATGAAGCGTGGATTCCAATTCAAAGAATCATCTTGGCACGCGAAATAAGCAGCAGGGATGTCCTGGTTTCTCGCAGCCGCAACGCGGTCAAACGCAACTGTTTGAACCAGGCTTTACGTGGTTGTCCTGGGCTTGTCCCTCGCGCTTTATTCTTTCGATTTTAAGTATTCATTTTCAACTCGCTCGCTTTTACCAGTACTAGTAGATACTCAGGCTGCACGAGGGTTCGTGCAGTGCGACCATCTAGCGGTGCTATGAGCTTGTGCTCGAGCCTTGGCTTTAATGCATCTTAGTGGGGAAGGCAATCATCGGGGATATATGACACACGATGATGCCAAGTCTGTTCACGGCGGACTCTCGTGCTGTTCTGATTGGAGGAGAAGGGGCGTGTAAAAAATTGGCAAATGGAACATGGTTAGCGACAGCGCAAATATATGTTGGAAAAAGTTCAGAACGTTAAAGTGCAGCAGCCTGAAACTTTGGAGTTAAGCAATTAGAGAATCATTTGAAGACATCTTTAGAGGTTCAGCCTTCTCTCCCCCCACACCAATATCGAAGGCTGCTAGGATATTGGTTCAGGCTAAGCCCTCTGTCTTTCAGTCAGCGAACTCGAGCCGTTCCACCTGACCTTGTTATTTCATAACAGATATGTTAGAAAATGGAATGCAGATTTTCTTTACACGGCCAAAACATAAAGTGTTATCAAATAATACCTGCCATATTCATATTCTACATTTACAGACCGGGGCTGCCCCGCCTGTGGAGGGTGAAGATGCGAGCAGCCTCGAAGCCCACCAACAGTGGCTGTGTGCTGAGAGCGAAAGCTGGTGCCTGACGAAGGCCAGATTGATCTTCGAAAGGATGCGACTGCCTGCAAATGGCTACAGGTGTTGATATTGATGGGCATATAGACTGCAAAGAATGCTTATCCCTACCTGATGGATGCTAGGAGGGTATGCATTCCATATTTTTTTACTGATCTCTACAACAATTGCTAAATTGCGCTTCCCCGCTCCGTGATTGCGGCTGCCGGACGACCATCTTGGGACACGGAAAATTAACCTTTTGGAGCGTTGCAGAGGCTGGCCGGCAGCGTGCTGCAGACATGTTTTTTGCTCGTTTGTCGTCATTGGGAGCGTTAAAGTGGCCCTGCAATAACTTTCGGACTGGTTTTTAATTTGGACCGAACCTGAGCGCACTGAACGTAGTAATTTAAAGAAACTTTTCTCCAATTTCGCTTTATTTTAAAAGTTATAGGCAAATTAGACTTACAAAAACAAGCAAAAAATAACATCCTTCATGACGTCGTAGGTCCTGGTTTGAGTGGCCGTGAAGTAGTGAGCTCATCGAGCGCTCACGGCTGCCGCACTCAGTGTCGACGGCTCGAGAGGGTGCCACTAAAGCACGTGTTGACTAGGCTGTATGAAGTGGGCGGCCAGGGCAGCTCGCATTGCATTTGCCGCGCGATTAAAGACTAATTCGGCATAACACTTCATTGGCCACAAACGACGGTAAACACGGGGTAAAGATCAGTTCAGAACGAGAGCCACTTCGCGCTGCCATACCGCCAAAGGGTCAAATCGCCAGCCAAGCCCGCGCCGAAAGCCTTGGGAACGCTCGGAACTGGTCGGATCCTCGAGCCAGTATACGACCGCAGCGCCACCGCGTACATCCGGGACCTTTCTAAGCCCATTGTTCGTCGGAGCCTCATCCCACTACGCCTTTCTAGTACAGTAAAACCTCGTTATAACAAAACGGGATATAACAAAGCAATCATAATTCCCCTTGCTTGCTAATAGTGGGAAGAAATGGACATTGGCTATAACAAACTAATGGTTATAACGAAATAATTACGACCGCTCCTTCAACTTTGTTATAACGAGGTTTTACTGTATGCGCCGTTTTTTTCACCGCTTGGTGGCGGGTTTGTCGACGGGTCTTTTCTTGTTTCCGTACTTTATAAACTGCATTTGTTTCTTTTCTGATCTAAAATACTGAACAAAAACTACTTTCATACATAATTGAAACGGTTCGCGACACTTATATTTTGTATCGACTAAAAAAAAAAGCTTTTAGCGGCTCTGACCAGTAGTAAGCCCAGGACCAAAGATGTCACATATTCCGCGCTTTCGGCAACGCGGGTCGCCCTCGTAGGTGGAGGAGGTTTCCGCGTCGTCCGGTTAAAATATGACTCACTGATATTTAGTTATTCTCTCCGTGCCCACTGGCTTACCCGAACCCAAAGAGACGTGGAAACCGCAAAAGAGGTAGACGCTTAAGTATGATTGCAGCTCCCCTTTAAGTCCACACTCCTTTACCCCTACTCTGACGCTCCGAGTTTCATACTCCAGGCACAGCAACTAAACGGCGCTTGGCGTACAGGAGCGCGACACACCGAATCTATTGACAAGCCGCACAAGCTCCTTCCCACCGCACGGTTATGACGAACCTGGCATCCCGTGGATACGGGTGGGAGAAGCCAAAATTATTTCGGTGGTAAATTAATTAAAGCCAGTGTAGAGCGGCAAGGTACAAAGTAAAAGAGACGGCGACGTTATGAAGTTTCTACGAACGTTTAAGTATTTCTTAGAGGTTTGGAGACTCGCTTCGAGCACGTGCGGGGAAAGGCACCTTGGCTGATCTATTTATTGACCGTGCAAGCTGTTTATATTTGAATTAAAGACAACATTCTTGAACTTGTTTGTCGACGCACGAAACCCTCACACTTGCCAGATATTTCGTGGTTCCATATTGCAGCGAGACGGAATGCGATGTAAGCTGTTGATGTGCTATGCCGATACCGGAACACTGTCGTTCAATAGATAGCACGTCAATTCGTTTCAGGCGAGACATGAACATGATGTTTCGGCTTTCCATTCGAAGTATCTTGATTCTCTGGGCAAAGCATCCTAGAAAGGGCAGCGCTCCGACTGTCTTCTCATCTCAACAACTTTTCTGTCGCTGTGCTGTCGGTAACCTTCCGTTCAATAGATGAATTCGTTTTCAGGCGAGATGCACCAACAAACCTTTCCCGCAATGCTAACTGATGCTTCGGCTTTCCAATCTAGGTATCTTTATTCGCCGCAGCTGGACTAAGCAGTTTAAAAAGGGCAGCCGTCCCACTGTCTTCTCGGCCGGCAACTTTTCTGTCGCCGAGCTATCAGCACGCTCGTTCGATAGATCACTTTGTTCTCAGGCAAGGCACATGAACAAACCTTTTCCGGAATGCTAATTGCTGTCTTGGCTTTCAAATCAAATTGTTTTTACCTGCTGGATTAACCACTAATGACTGAAAAGGAGCAGCTGTCCGGCTACGCCTTTTGTTTCAACAATCTCAACAATGGCACAGCCATCTTGTTTGTGGACGTGACATCACGGAGCGCAAAGAAGTCACTTGTGCTCCAAGAAATGCTCGGAGCACGAAGAGCACGCTCGAGTGTCAGTCTCCGGCGGCGCTCCCCTCTGTTTAGTGAAAGGAGCGCCAAACGCTCGCAATGTGTAAACTATAAGAATTTCCTTTGAAATCTCATAAAATTTTTTGCAACAGCGCGGCACCGCAAGAAAAAGGCACAACTTGTCGAACGTCAAGTCTCGCCGGTCTTGCGGCGTGATCAAAGCTTCCTGGGCCTGCCAAACTGCTGCGTCTCTGTGCCTTTTCACGCTTGGATACTTATCAAGAATCGATGCCATGGCAGAGCTTTGAAGGTATGTCGCACATAGGCGTCTTCTCTATCACCCAGCTGTTCCAGCGAGTTGCTATCAATAGGAAACGAAATCGGTGGTTGCTATTATGGATTAACCATGGCTATGTTCCAAATCTATTTAAATGGATCACATGACAGCACAAATAGAGCAATGCTGTGGAAGAAGGTAGGTTTTCGAAGGCAAAAGTATGAAGCGGCGATATCTGAAGTTTTTCAAACGTGGCCCGTCCATATGGTTGTGTGCAATCTGTCGTCGTCGCCATAGCTTCCTACCCCTCCTTTGTTGCCACTGGATCATGCCCGCTTCTGGACTGCAAGTGCCGCAAGTTACAAATACAGTCGTAAGAGTAAAGTAAAATGCTGCTCCAGAGGCACATGCATCTTCATGCTCTTTGCACTCACGAAACAAATCCACACGGCGTTAATTCTTGATCGGTATTCAAGCGTGCGAAGACAAAGATGCAGCACTTTGGCATGCCAAGGAAGCTTTGATCATGCCGCCAGAACGGTAAGACTTGCGTTAGACGAGTTGCCCCTTTTTCTTGCGGTGCTGAGCTTTCGTAAAAATTTCCACGTGTTCTCAAACGCAATTTTCACCGTTCGGGGTTTTAACAAACTTCTTCGGTAAATGACAACGAACGAGCAGAAAACATGTCTTCAGCTTACTGCCGCCCAGCCTCCGCAACGCTCCAAAACATTGACTGATAATCTTTGTCCCAAGGTGGCCATCCGGTGGCCGCACCTGAGCTGCAACGACCAAGCGGAGACACGCGATCCAGCAAATTGTCGTGGAGATCAATGGTATTGCTTGCACGGAGTACTATTAGTCTTCAGAGCAAACACAAGTGTCGCTGCGGTCGCCACATCTTGATTGGGTCAGGTGTACCGTGACGTCTGGTGACAGACTCCGCTTCGCGTTCTGGCATCTGGCTGGCTTCCCTGCGCCCGTTTCCTCACGATCGGAGGTTTGTGATCATGCTGACCTACTGTTCAGCGCTGCAATGCAATTTCCAAAAAGAAGCTGGTATCATATTCTACCACCCAAAAACTTCGAGATTAAAAAGAGCATGGACAGTCAGACTAAGGATGGGAAAGGCACCGTCAACATCGGCCGTTGTGAGCTGTAAGCACGTTGAGAAGCGGGGCTTCGTTTACCCAGTGTAAAAGGCGCTGGGTGAGACTTATGCCGACAGAATTTTCATAGCTTTTCCAACCGTGTTTGTCACGTTTACCCTTATAATTGGGTTATAAGTATGGAAAGTTATCGGTGGAGGCAACTCCCGTCGATGAACCCCCCCCCCCCGCCCCCTCCACACGATATAAGGCGGTTGTGCAAGGGGTTGTGGAAGCGGCGGTGTAAGTGTTTCAGACACTGAAATTCTGTTCTTTGCAGATTCATGAGTTAAGCACGAGACACATGCGCAAAAAATCCATCCGATCCGACGTCCGATCCGACAGTACGACTGCCTGATCCGAAAAATTTGGTCGCTTCAGGCGTCAGATCGGCGATCCGACATGCGTCAAACGCGCCAGATAGTTTTGCACGGCGGACGGATTGTCGGATGCGTCCAGCCAATGACAGCACAGCTAGTGCGGACGTCATGATGACATACTTGGTCTGTCGGGACGAATAAGAAAACGGGACGGGCGACGAGAAGCCGGACGCGTGGATCCCGCTGATCCATTCGAAAAAGATGGCCCCGGCAACAAGAACGAGCTCCTAGCTTCGCTCGTGCGAGCTAAACCATCAATCTGGGACCAGAGATCTATGAACGCGGACCTCCGCTGGAGTGCTTGGAAGTTGGATCTCCTGGGCGGAGCCGAACGGATCGTTGTGTCGCTTGCAAGATCGGAAGTGTGTGCGTGTGTCTCAATTCGGAGCGGCGTTCGGACTGTCGGATCGGACGATTCTGCCGTCCATTTGTCTCGCGCTTTAGGAGAACATCAGACTCCGCTTTGCGGGCATACAAATGGCATTTAAGTCAAAGGCCTTTGGGCGGTCTCACTTGTAATTTTCTCCCCATGGCCCAGAATATATTTAACATGTTGCTCGAGCAGAGTGCAGCTTTTTCGCTGAGACGTTTTTGTTTAGAAACAAAGTTGAAAAAAACCTCTTAATTTATTCAAATCATCAGCAGCGTTGATTGTGCAGGATGTAAATATATTGCAATGCTCCTGCAAGTGTGGTGGCATTTCTTCCTTTTCATATACCATCTGTGATTCATGCACTGTCTGCCCTGGAAACCATGCTCGGAATGTTGGTTGAAGTTTCGCCTGCAGCTACAGACCATACCTCAATAAGGCCGCATATAATAATTCACATTTCCTACGTAAAATGCGCACAAAAAAAAAACAACAAAAAAAAACGAAAGTAATATGCCGACAGCTAACGCCGTCTCGGCCTTTGTAGGGCGAGTGAGGGGGTAAATTTTGTCCTCAGCAGGATGTCGCCCCGGCTCGCTGTAAAAGGTCGCCTCCCAAACTTCTCGGTGCTAATACTCTCACCATACAATGCACCTGTTATTTGTTTGGCCCCTGGTCATGAAATCATTCTCAGTTTGCCATTCCATCTCACCGAGAGCCCGATTTTGGTCATTGAGGTCTCAACCGGCTTGCACTGAAGAAGTATTAGCGAGTTCGTTTCACGGCACTCGTGCCCACGCGTGTCCACTCGCAGCGTGGAGCGGGTTCGTTTCAGCCGGCGCTCCACAAGTGGTTGAACCCTCCGAGTTCGTTTCATTGCTGACACCCCACGCGTGCATGCACTCGCTGCACTGAGAAAATCGAGATTGCGCCAAAATGCAATCCCGTCGTGCCTCGCTCCGGCTAGGCCGGCAAGGTGCTGGAGCAGATGACGAAAGTTTGTCTGCTACGATGTGTCGCAGAACTGAAAGGAAAAAAAGTAGATTTTCTGATAGAAATTGCGTCCCGCGGGCAACGGAATCAAACGCGAGCTTGAACTGTGAGCGTCTCCTATTTCATGAAGGAAGCAGTTGACAAACTGTGCTTTATTTGGAGGTTTTAAGTCGCTCTGTTGCCATAAAAACGCTGAAATATACCAGTGTGTAAAGAAATGCTCAGAACAAATGCATCAGCGGCCCCCGAGATGTTTATCACCAACGTGTGCGGGTGAAAAATTGAACATTTGTCGACAAAACTGCCCCAGCAGAAACTTTGACTGCCCAATAAGCATCAGAGAAAGCTAAATTTAGTGATTTTACCCGAGGCTTGGGCAACATCATCAGGTTTAACATTTACCTACTTCAGCTAACTTGCCCCGTCATATTTTGTTCGAGAAAGCTCTCGTTCTCGACGCCCTCACCAAAGCTAATATCTGATCCACCTGTAATGACGATCGAAATCGAAAAGTTTTGCTGGGTATTCCAGCAGACTAGTTTTAATGCATACCCTTTCAGTGGTCCACGCATAATGCCATGCTGAAATGGATCAAGCTTCTGCTCGGACAGCATCATCCATTTTCTTCAGTGTAAACGGTTATGAGAATTGAAAGATCGCAACCAGCTGCTTTGTAGACAGCTGGTTGCGGAAATTTACGCCGTCTGTAACTATCCCTATGACGGCCGTGTTGCTTGAAGTAATCGCAACTATAAACTAAAGGCTGCAGCGACCAACGTTTGTAGATAATCGTTGGTAGCGACTGTACTCTCGCATTCCCACCCATCACTCCGAACAGCAAGGCGCCAGTTTCGGTTTGAGGTCGGTATTCTTTCTACAACATAGATGGCGGCAGCATCAGTCTTCCGCATTTGGTGCATTTGGCGAATTGGTTTGAGTCTAGTTCTCAGTGCAACACTCTGCGAGTGCAATGCATTCTGGGAGAGAACTCGAACGGTGCCAGTGCGTGTGAAACGAAATCGCTATAAAATACCGCTACCAGACGCGTCGCCTGCTAACATGAGGGAATAATAATGAGTTTGTTTGCTACTAGGTAGGTATCATTCTCTGACAGAAACAAAACGACGAACAGACTGGCAAGTCATCTGCGAACAGAGCCAAAAAGGGACAATCGTCTGCTATAAATTGTGTGCTGCGCAGAGTGAGATCAAAAACTAATTGAAATATGGAACATCGGCTATTTTACGGATGCAATTGTCCTGTGCTTTGTTTGGCTATGCTGATTTGTTTTCTGGCTGTGTGTAACTTGACACCCACTGGTGCTAAAACAGGAGCTTGGGACAAGCACCCACCTTACCACGATATCAATCTCACTATCCGAAAGAGTATTGGATTTAATTACTGAGTGCCTTTTCCATTGACAAGAAGGCCCCAGCATTTTTTAAGAATGCCAGTAGGGTTTTGTTGTTGCATCTTTATACTCGCAACTCATTCACTTTGCCAATTTCGTTTTTCTAGCCTGGCTCAGCTGGCAAGCTGAGCAGCGAGTCTGAAACTGTACCAATATTGTTTCCGGTCAGACTGTCCATTATTATTTATTGTTCTTCCCTGCTATTGTGATATGTCTGCACTGTAGTCATGACAGGGGCTTGAATGGTGGTTCCTACTTTCTACACATGGGTCCTAGGAAACATTTTGTAAGTGATGAGGTGCCCACAATCATGGGCGTCAGCAAAGTGGCGGAAAAGGGGGGGCGGGATTATTCTGAAGGGGTGTAGCTTTCAAACCTATAACTTTAAAAGAAAACAAGGTTTGCCCCCCTCCCCCTCCTTTTCCTGCAAAACATACTGCAGGTGCCCATGCCCGCAATTTAGGCCAACGGTTCTGGAAAGAGGGTTTGTGGAACCTCTCTGTAAAGGCATTTTAGGAGTCTGCAAAACTCTGCCGGCAATAATTTTTTTTTAAAATATGATTTGGGGCATTGAGTTGAGCCCAGCCCGGCCATGGCACATTCACAGCTCTGGGAGAAAAAGAAATCTACAGAAGAATACCTCTTTTCACTCTTCCCCCTTTTTATTCTTGGTAAACACGTTTGCAGTCCACCCCCCCGCCCCCTTCCCCTTTTTTTACATTGCCTGGCGCCTCCCATCACTTCTGCCAGTTCGAAAAGGGTTTGCTTGCCACGATTGGCGGTTTCCTTCTTTTCTCTATAACATCCTTTCTGCTAAAGTGAAAAGAGTGTAGACGGAGCTTCTTCCCCTCACCGTACCATCTTAACCTGCAACATACTATACTCTCGGGAACAAGATAATAGCCTTGTATCTTTTCTGCCGCCACAAATGCTGTGCTTAGCATGTTTTTGGCAGAGGCTTTTGCTGCCACCACATGCCACGCTATGAAGTGAGTGCCTCGGTGTGTGCGTGCCACCTGTCGCATAAAGCAGTGCACTTTCAAGCTGCGTGGATGCAGTGACGGCAGAAAAAACACCAGCAGAGCGGACAATACAGAGCATGTTATTAACAGCACTGGTTAATTCCCAATAAATCACAATCTGAATCATTACTGTAAAGCCATTTATTTTTGCAAATCGGTCACAGAGGACATAATCGCGGCCACTAAATTTTGCGAATTATAGACGCCTGCATTCAAACTCTTAAAGAGATTATAAAAGCAATTTCGAAAGTTTATTTGACGTCTGAAATGGGCGTCGGGCTCATCTCAGACACTGTTGACCAAGTTCCAGCCCGAACAGAAGTTTGTGTGCCGCACCAATCAATTAAACAGTTGTGGTAATATTTGCGCGGGGACGATGCCTGAGACCCCCCCCAAGACGGCGGCAGAAAGGTGAACTAAAGTGCGCCGTCAAAGCGTGACGACAACGGGCTCCTCGTCAGGCGATTGCTTCAAACGGTTTAAACGAATGATGCGCTTTTGGTTTAGAATTCGGTAGTGAGATGGCATACAAAAAAGTAATTTGAATGTTGGATAATTTTTTTAAAGCTGTAGTTCGGAATTAATAGGTTTCATAGTGTGTATAGGAATAGGTTCCATAGCATGTGTAGCGTGTGGGATGACAAGGAAGAAGACTTGTGGAAATAAATGACAGCTGTATGCTGTGCTGGTTTTGAGACGGTGGTGTGTATGTTCCTTTTTGTTTCCTTGTCTCAAGGAAACAAAATTTTGACAGCAAATTTTGAACCCTGCTAGTGCACACCTTTCTGATCCAAAACTGACTTCGAGACCCAGTAGGTTTCAAAGCCGGTTTCAAATAAGAAAACCAACGCAAAAGTCAACTTCGAAACCTGGGATGTTTTGAAGTGATTTTTTGGCATTAGTTCCCAAAAAAGATATGTCATCAGTTTGGTGGCCGGGAGCTAAAAGCATTTCATGCTTAAAATCATACTCATCAGTGCGGCCTTTATTATTCTCTGACTGAATCAATTCTGCTTTTATATGCAGGAGGGAACCATTTGGCTTTTCGAAGGCTTTACTGTGGTCATGGCGGCCTACTGGCTTTTCGGCTTCGCCCATGGCCAGAAGACGTACAATACGAGCTGCCTTCTTGAGAGGCTTTGTCTTATTCTAATCTACTTACAGCTACGGCCAGTTGCAATCAAGGTGATTAATACAATCAAGAAAACACCTGTAGCCTGATTGCTGATCACATAGTGCAATCGCCAAAGTCTGTGAAACTCCTGCCAGGATTGTTCCGATTTTCGAAATCATTAAAGGCTTTGTTTGTTTTTCTTGAGATGGCAGCTGCAAGTTGTGTGGCTCACATACCTAAGTATGCTTCAATTCATGACCAGCTTTATTCATTTATATTCATCACATTTCTCTAGTTCTTTGTGTTGTTTCCTAGTCATCAAACTAGGTATTAGGCACCTGTATGGAGTAGTTACATTTTGTTTTTACGTTTTTATCAAAACGGTTTGTGTCACCCTGTCTGGAATTCATCACCCTTACTACGAAATGTCAAATTAATCTCACGTTGAGATACTTTTTAAAAGTGGAGATGACCGGCATTAAATGTTGTGTTTCTTTATCACTCCTGTTCATACTTTGTATATTACTTCAGTCAAAAGACACCACCAGTGTTCAATATGCCCCGTCCGAGCACAAGCTTTTCAGCCTGGATAAGGTGAGCGTGAGTGAGCACGTACTAAGCAGTACCGAAGGTAATGAGCGTGCACTGCTGCATTTTCAAAGTTTCATAAATGCTCTTTTTTAGAAAAAAATGAAAGCCAGGCATTGTTGTGGTATATTCATAACATTGTGGCTTCCTTGAAGAATGCGGGCATTCTGAAGGTGTTGCCGAAGGCTTGCCAGGGTGACAGCGCGGTCGAAGGCGACAAGTGCGAGCTAGTACACGCTCTATCGCAAGCTCTTGTTCTGCAAAAGCGCTTCTCAAAGTCGCTCTTGCATGCCTGTAGCCTTTGCTGCCCTACAGTGGTAATGGTAGGCAACTCCGGCTGACACAAGAAATCATCCCATCGCTGCCACACTCCGTTTCCCTTTAAAGGGCTGGTGAACCGAAATTTGGATTTCAGAAAACGATGCAGAAGCCGTAGGCGGGACGCTACAATCCCTAAAACACTACTCGTAGTCACAAGGCGATATCTCGAATGGACGGCCGTATTTGGAGAAAGAGGTTGAGATTGAACGAGACCGATGAGGCGCATGACGTCGAGATATCTCGTTTTCTCCTCTCTCTGCTTCGCCCTTTCAAGGCGGCGAGGTCGTTCCCTTTCCTTCTCGGAGAAACAAGACAAACAAATCTGTCAAATGCGCCTCCTATTTTTAAAAATAAGGTCATCCATTCGAAATATCGCTGTATGAGTGATGTTTTGGTGTTTGTAGCATCTTGTTACACGCTTTTGCCGCCGTGTTTTATGGAATCCAGATTTCAATTCAACATCCCTTTAAGTGCAAGTGAAACTGAAATGCCAAGAATGAGCACGTTGTCCTGAACGACAGTTGCACTGCACAAGCGCGCATGCTTAGCAACATTCAAAGCATGGAGCTTGCTCTTAAAGCCTCTGCATCAGGCTTCCTGTTGCAGCTTGTGGTACCGAAGCAAGCTTTTGGGCAGACACTTTTTTATAAGCAGAAACTTCACCTGGCACCGCAGAGCTCCGACCGGTACTCGGAGTACTTAGTTGCGGTACTTTAGATAAAACAGAAGGGCAACAGGTGAAGTAGAAACTTCACCTGCACCGCAGTGCTCCGACCAGTACTCGAAGTATTTAGTTGCGGTATTTTAGATAAAACAGAAGGGCATTGAGCAGTGCAAACTACGATTATTGTCAGGTAAGAAGTATTCAGTTGCAGTAATTGTTTTGCTTTACATACAAAAAGGCTGGAGTATGCTTAAATGCTGGGCTAGCCCAATTGCTACCAGGGGCCCTATGCTACACGACGGGACCAAGCGGAATCAAGGGACCGGGAGCCATCCAGCGACCTGGATGCAAAGATGGGTTCAGCTTTCACGGGATTGGTGCCACCCGGATCTTGTCCCAAAGGGCCAGCAGCAGCTGGATAGCCTCGCATTGCGATGCGAGGATGGGGATGCCGAGCGAGCTCGGGGCATGCCGCCCACTCAGTGTGAGGGCCAGGTGCTCCCACTGACTGGCTAGGTGCATGTTGACGAGTTCCTGGAAGGTGTTGTTTACACTTAGCCGCCGGAGCTTGGTGTTCGACGCGTATGGCGGCACCCCCAGTGCCAGCTAGTACCCCTTGTGAATAATCACGTCCATCTTGCCCTTACCTCTCGACAGCAGGTTGAGATACGGATTTGCGCAGGCGATGTGGCTCACGACGAGTGGTTGGGTCAGCCGGATCAGGTCCGACTCCTCGAGCCCGTGTCTGTGACTCATTATTCTTCTCACCATGCGCATGACTTGCGTGGTTGTCTTGACGAGTCGGTCGACCGTGTACTTGGGTCCGCCGTCCCGCTGGAGGTGAAGGCCCCAGGATCCGAACCCGCTTCACCACCGGCACGGGGGTACATCCTTTAACGTGAGGCGGATGTCCGCCTTCTTCTTCTTCGGGAATTGGCTTGCCCGCGCGGAGGAGCAACAGCTGAGACTTATCGGGGGCGCGCTGGAGGTTGCCGGCCTCGAGGTAGTTCTGCACCGTCTCAATGACTTCTTCGAGGAAGTCTTGCCTCCCGCTGTCCGATCCCGACGTAGCCCAAATCGTCAGGTCGTCCACATAGAGTGGCATAGAGTGTATGCTTCATCCGGGGAATCCGTTCCAGCAGAGGAGGCGGCTTGCACATCGCCAGGTAACAAGGTGGGTGACAGGACCGAGCCTTGCCGATTGCCCTTGCTCGGTATCGGGATGGTGCTTGTGCGGATGGACTCGATTCCGATGGTGGCCATCCAGTTGCTCAGGAAGTCCCGCACATAATTATACATCCAGGGCCCGCACCCAGTTGAGGCCAAGTTCTCGAACACCAGCGTGTGACTGACGTTGTCAAAGGCGCCCTTTATATCCAGGGCCAGGACCGCCCGCGTTGTCGTACAGGAGATTCTGTCAAGGATATCCTCCTTGACCTGAAGCAGGACATCCTGCGTGGAGGTGTGACCAGAACCCGAAAATGGTGTTCATGGTGGCATTGAGTTCAATACAGGATGGTCCCCTCAAATATTGCTGTAAACAGCTGATCAGGGCATGGGCATTTAAAAAAACTGAAATGGAGTGTCCAGGTCTGTGACGCTTGGCGGTATACCTGATAACTTCTATTTCTTTTGGATCCTTTTCAAGGGAGTATATTTTCCACTTCGGGGCACTTTTCTTGTTTCTGGCACTTACTACTGCAGGAACTGTTTCACCCTCACTTTCTTCTTTGCTTTCACAGCACTCATTTGATGTTAATGTGGAAGGGAATTGGCCCGATTCCACTCTTCGTTCCTACGTAAAATGTGCTGCCACAAAAAGGGTACTTAAGATTCCAAAAATAACTAAGAGTCTGTAAACATATGATGCCAGCATTTCTTTTTTTTATTTCCAATGAGCAACATTATATCATGCCAAAACTCTCCCTAAATGCACACTGCATTTCACAGCGCGCTAAACTCTGCCGGAAAAATCGGCGCCTGCACGCAAAGGGGCGTCGTTTCCTCAGCAGTGTATTTTACCTTGTGAAATTTTAAGGCGCTCCTTTCTTTTGCAGCTAGAACTTCCTTAAAAATACTAAAAATGCGTTCGCCACGGACGACCGAGTCTTCCACCGGCAAACGCTGTCGTTTGCATACGATACGCCTTGAAATTTTCGCCCCATGGTCGATCAGGCGCCGATTTTTCCGGTTGCTTTCCCATACCTTGAGCCACCCAGAAACACCGCGCGCCCCCGTAGAGAAAAAAAAAAAAAAAAGAATGGAACGGCATTGAGTGTTTTGTTTACTTACCGACTTTGTGCGTGGACCGCGCCACGTTGCGCTGCCTGTTGCACCCGCGTTTTGGAACTAATTCAGTTGACAGTTCCCTCCGAAGATGAAGCCACTGAAGCCACGGCGGTAATCGGACTGGTAGGCTGCTCCCTTTCGAGCGGGCGGAAGAAGACTACGAAGAATTCGGCAGCGAACGGGCGGAAACTAGATTACGTACAGCTTCAGTAGTCGACGCTTTGTTTTCTCGATTGCGTTCGCGGCGTTCACCGTGGACTCGCGCACTCGGCCGTTGCCGAACGGCCGACCAGCTGGACGGCTGCCGGCGCGCGTACCGACAGCGTCGCCATAGCAACCACGCCGCGAGTGTGGTTGCCAGACAGAATTCACACGATTTTTTTTTTCTCGTCACTCACGTTGAGTTACTAGAAGTTAGGCGCGTATCATTATAATACATTATGCTGTAAGAAGTTATTAAGGGATATGTGTACCTACCTAAGACAAATGCAGAAAAAATATTATTGAGAAATAAAATTGGCGTAATCTTTTCATATCTTGATTAAGACCAGCGTGGTCACCGGGCTAACCGATGCGCGAAATAGGAGGGCATATATACCGCTCGGGGCATTTGCTGGTTTGTATTAGTAGGATGTATGTACTAGTTGTTGTGTATTGTGCAATTGATCAGTGCTTATATGCCCTTGTGTATGTACAGTGTTGTGTGTATGTCCATGTCGTAAGTGAATGTAACCGTGCGGTGGGCAGCAAAAAATCTGCTGTTTTCTTTTTTCAAATGTTGATCACTTTTTTTTTTTCGTCGCTAGATGGGGGTTGTCGCCGCCCAATTTGAAAAGTGTGCCGGTTGGTGGTCTATAACTATTAGAGGGCTGGATGCCATTAGTCCATCCGTCGTGTTGATCGCTCCGAGTTGTTCGGTTCCGCTGGTAGCTGTGTCGTCGTGTTATGCTGCCTGATTGCAACAAAAGGAGGTTAGGCGGCTTCCCCAGCGCGTGTTCTAGGTGCTGAATGCCGCTGTTCACGCACAAGCGTTCATGAGTGGATAACGCACGTAACAGAGGTGAGCACAGGCAATAGTTAATCGAGAGCCACACGGAGCGCGAGTGCGATACCTCCTAGCCGCTGTCGACAGAGGGTGTCGGAGCGATTCGTTGTCAACTTGTCGTCCACGGCAAGTGGGCGTTTTGTGCAATAAAGCCAGCCTGTCAGTGTTTTGTAAAGCTATCCCTTCTTTATAAGCGCTTCTGATGCGATGAAAATGCGACCGGCATCGAGCAGGCCGAGCGAGACTTCGGCGACAGTCTCGGCTGTTCATTCTCCAGCGGTTTCGGCCTTACTCGTATTATTTGCGGTGTTGGCGCTTGGACATAGAGATGTTTGGAAAGTTTTTTGCGCCTACAGATGACACCAAACGAGCGTGCGAGCCGTATGCTCTTGCTCCGGCGAGAAGCCGCGTACGGCTCGCCAGGCTCGTATCGCCTGTCGCATACTGGCCGCCATATTGTTTTTAGGGTGTTAGCAGTTAACACGATTTTCACCACCTCCGGCGGCTAACACCCTTACACGAATAAAGGCGTTAGCCAGAGGACGAGCCATTTACACGAATAAGGGTGTAAAAACTCGGCATGCTGCGGCTCAGCGTCTATAGACGCTGAGCCGCAGCATGCCGAGCCTTTCGTTTGTTGTCATCCATGTCACGCTGCGGTCAAATGCTCAAATGCGTATATAACCACGTTCCATACCACACATTCTCTTTCTGACATGGATGAAAACGAACGAAAGGCTCGGCATGCTGCGGCTCACCGTCTACGCCGACAAGCACCACCAGAGCTTCGCCCCATTTAACATCATCCACCATATGAAAATGCGTTTTTTTTTTTTTGCCTCTACACGATCAGGGGAGCACGTGCTCACATGCTCGTGAGCACGTGAGCTCACGAGCAGGAGCACGTGCACCCGACGGCGGCGGACGGACATACCGACATGGCTAGCCCCTAACTAGCTTCGCCCCTAAAAAATGTCACGTCTGTGTGCAGCACGACTGAGCCTCCGACGCGGAAGCGTTCACTTCTTTACTTCGTTTACATTATACGTTGGATCACAGCGAACATTACGCGCCACGGGAGTCAATCAAATGCAGCGTGAGCTTCACGTGACCTTTGGGAGAGGCGCTAGGATATGCAGGTTGTGTATACTCACGTCGCATGTTCGCAGCGCTGGATTCGCTGCATTGGCCCATAGCATCTCGGCTGCGGTATAACGCCATAAGGTGACTATGTCAAAAAGATAAGACGCTACACTTTCTTTTTTTCTTTTTTTCGTTTGGCCGCTAAACAGTATATATATCTCTTTACTTTTAGAAAACAAAATGCAAATATAAAATAAAAAGAAATTGACGGCTGTCATTTTGTGTTCATTGGTTTGTGCTGCGGTGGCAAAAACTGGTGCCGCCATGGTGAGGCGAAACTGGCGAAGCAACGAGGAGAGCGCCACTTGGGCACACCTCGCTGGTACGCCAATCGCCCGGAACTCTGAACGTTGGATGAGGAAAATATTCCTTGTTTTGTTTTTCAACTGCAACATAGCGTCCTTTTTTTTTTTTCCCCACTTTTTTTTCTGTTTTTGGCCGTCTTTCTTGTCTTCTACTCCGTCATTTGAGGCACGTGGTTTGCCCGTACGGTGCCTGAGTGTCGCGGTGTCACAGGGGATGCTGGCCGATTTACTTCACGTGTGACCGCTCTACTTTGATATTGTTTTCGAGTGCCTGTATGACCACGTTATTTGCATAACATGGTGTTTACAACAAAAGGTCAAGACCATAAAACGTAATTAAGCGTCTATATGTTTTGCTCTCCTCGTTTTCGTGGCACGCTATTTGTTAGACACTTTTAGCGCGCAGCTCTTAGGCGCCCGTTTCCGAGTTGAGCGGCTTCGCCGCCGGAGTAACCGCGCGTTGCATTATAGGACGTTTCCCCGCGAGAGTTAGCGGGAAAATTTTCGCTAAATTTAGCGGGAAATATTGCGAACATTTCCCGCTAAATGGTAGGGGAGGAGGGGGGGGGGGGCGGGTACGGAGGGAGAGCAGGGGCATATACTCTCTCCTCCCTATTCTCCCCTCCTCCTCCTCAAGAGCTGCGCTCTAATTCGGCATTACGGAAAATTGTAAACGTCTTTCATTTTTTTTATGTGCTGTTTTTAATGCGGCTGATGCCGACTTTAACGCACCTTTATTTTATAACTGCTGGGTGGGAGCTCTAAACTGTTTTCTGGTGTAGCACGGGAAATGCGCGGACGTCCGCGGTCTAAGGTACAGCTATGAACCGGTTTGAACCAGATCGCGCTTGTTGAAACCTGTAACCGAACCAATATTTCGGATACATCACTGAACCGGAGCCGAACCGGAACAAAATACACAGCTATTAAACCCGAACCCGAACCGAATTGAAATAATGACCGGTTCGACACCCTTGCTATCATGCCAGGAACCCGCCACCGACTGGTGTGTTTAGCGTCCTATCCCGCCCGTACATCAAAAGTGGTCCCGAGGTGGCAAAAAATGACGTCACAGAAGCAGGAGTAGTCGTAGAAATGCTAGCCAAAAGCACGAGCGAACGCAAGTGTCTCTGTCGTCGCGGTGTCCCAACCCCTGGCTGTCGAAGCTATGCGGAGAGCAAGTCGGCTGCTTCTTGCGCAAGCGTTGCGGTGACGTCAGAACAACGCCGAGATCTGATTGGCTTTGATTTTTTTTTTTTTTTTTTTTTTACAGTCAGTCAGTTAATAAGAGCTCAGCGTTCTGAGATGATCACAACCCCTGTGCAAGAAGCAGACGAACTTGAGTTCCGCATAGCTTGGTCTACCAAACTGGAGAACGACCAACAGCAGGACAGGTGTCTGCCATATACACCACACCACCGCTGTTGGGATACTGCCTGGACAGCGACCGGAGACAGCGACATACTTCTATGAAGTTATCAGACGGAAATCGAGGGACCACATTTGATGACGCGGTGACACAGACGTCTGAGCCGTGCGTTCCAGGCACCAAACTTCTGCTGGCTGCGCTGGCTGTCAGTTTATGACGATGACAATAAGGGAGCACATCCAACAGGCCTGCAGTATATATATAATAAATAAATTACCAGTGGCATTTTGATTGTCCCCCTCTAACTTGCTCGGGATGAAGCGTCTGCGCTAGGAAATACTTGAACCGCCGTCTCCTTGAAGCACGGTGGGTAAAGATGGGAGCAGAGTGCGGCAAATCCTGGGCGCTGACGTTGGCGGCCCCGAGATAGAGAACGAGAATAGAGCTACAGAAAAGCGGAGAAAGAAAGCGGGCGAAAGGTTAGACGTGTCTGTTTTTCCGCGACGAGTTGAACCTACTCGAGTGCTTGTCAACTTTATTCGTTTTGATGGGTTCCGCGATTCCGGTGTTTTTCTCGGAGTAAGCTAGAAAAAGACCAGGTACTGCCCTTAAAGGGGGATGTTTTCCTGCTTCTTTGTGCATATGAAGCCGACGCCACCGATATGAATCCGTCGGGACCGCCGATGTCCTCGTCTATGCCCCGCCGTTCCCATGCGGCCCCAATACATGGGACCTTTCGCTCTAATCCAGATTTATTTAACTCTATATTTAAAAAAAAAAAATCCCCCTAAAAAGAAAAAAAAACGCGTCTTGTGAAGATATGAACCATTTTGCTTGGCATTCCATAAATGTACTTGCAGAGAAGTAAATTCTCGTAGCCGCAAGTCAACGTTACAGGTACCAAGAAATAGAAGTACCTTGATCTGCAGCTTAGGTGCAGAAATACCTAGTTAGGAAATTGCAATTAGTTGCACCAAGGTATACTTTACAAACCCGAAGGAAAGAAAGCAGTCCAAAGCAGTCTTGAATATGTTTGTCCAATCTAAAGTTTGCTGCCCTTTGTAACTTTTTTTTTATTATTGTTATTTTTATTTTGTATGTTGGTGTGAGGTGTGTGCGTGTCCTCAAGAAACAGGATGTTGTGCCCGTGTGGATCTGTGTATATAAATAGGGTAACTAAATAAAATATTTTGTTGAGTTAGAGCAACACAACCTAGACAGAAGGCCTCCGCATGGTTTCCTCTTCTTCTATGAAACGTCATCACAGTCGGATCGCGCTTGGTCGGCTATTGGACCCGAGCCCGACCTTCGACGCACTGATTGGCCACGAGCCGCAGCCGAGCACTGACGCAGCACTCGTGCCCAATCTCTCGCCTCGATCGATCTGACTATGATGACGCGTGTGGAGGCCTTCTGTCCAGGTGGTGTTGGTTAGAGACGCTGCATGTCCCTGTTTCTTTTTCTATTACTGTCTCTCTCTCTCTCTCTTTCTGCCCCAGTTTCATTATGGTAAAAATATCTGATACCGTTTCAATATCGTGCATTCGTGTTTAAGACAACTGGTCTAACATGATAGTCGATGTGATTTTTAGCAGTGATAGCGATTATTTATTGCACTGAATGCAAGAGGCCGAGTGAATAAAGAATGTTCTTCCTTTGTAACATGGCGTTGGTGGTGTGCTGAAGCACATGGGTGAAGAACTAGGCCGAGATCCTTTTTACTATTTTTGGGTCACTCGCACAAAGTTCCTTTTTCCACTCGATATCAACTCAATGACTGGCGGGTTATCGGCTTAGCCCGCGAGCATGGTGAGTGGTATCGCACTCGTACGTTCGTAAAGGCGCAGTGGTTAAAGGGGAAAAACATCTCTGCCACGCTACCAGACCAATTGGAAAAATCTCAAAAGGCAGCACGAAGTGCAACGAACTGCGAAACAGTCCTGCTTCCTCCTTTCTTCTTGCACCATATCCCACGTGACACGGAATATATCATGAGATAGTGCATTTGCCTGCTTGCCTTCGGCCCTTCGCCCCCATCGTCTCCCACTGCGGCTTGAGACGGTTCTACAAATCAATTTCCCAGGATACTTTTCGGGGCCTGTTAAGGGCGCTCCAGGTTTTGCAAAAGGTCAATACTTGAGCGTGATACTGCCTCACTCTTCAAGTGACAAAGCTGATTATGTTTTAATCAGATTCGTCTCTCCGCTTTTGTCGTCTACTACGAAGGCTACAGATGGTTCCATAGCACTGTCTCCCAGAATGCCTTTCGGCACCGGAGGAGGGCGCTACAGGCTTTGCAAAGAGATCTATATTGGAGAGCGATATGCTCGCCTTCTTAAGTGACGAAGCTGATTATCTTTTTGATGCGATTATCTATGCAGGCGCCTTGTTATAGTGACATGTATGACTTCCCTGCCCTCTGCCGCTCCGATTACCACTGTCATCGAGTCGGTCTCTTGAGCACGCGGCTGCAGCCAAGAGACGGAAGTGAGGCGTCACGACGCGTCCAGAGAATGACAAGTAGATTACGCTACCTCCCCAGCCATTAATCAAAGGTGGATTCGAGAGACCGGTTTGAGCGCTTTCATATCGCGTCGAACGAAAATTGAGGCGCGTCGAGACTTCCTCGAAGATTGTAGCTCCAGATATCGAGGTTGATAACAATGTACGTTATTTAGCGTGCAACGCGCAATAAATACGTCCATGCCATAAATGTCATACTCCAGTCTCAACGCTTCAACAAGAAGCCGCAAAGAGTCAAAAAAAGAGAGTCATACAACGAATATGATTTATATTAAAAACCGTAAAAAAAAACACACACACATAAAATTGGGAACATGCGAACATCGTTTGACATTATTTCCGAGAAAGGGAGGTATATTACTGCACGTAAGTCGCATATATATATAAAAAAAAAAACAAAAAAACATAAGCCCGGTTGCCGTACAGAATTATACATGCGTGTGACACTTTAAACATATATATATATAGGGGGTTTCACGAAAGGAGGACAAATTCGATATTGCGAAACTTACGAGTCACAACAAAAAAAAAGGCTTGTGTCGTGTTGGTCCTGGGCCAGGGGCCTATTTAGGAAAATTATTAAAGTCTGGGAAAATTAGATTGATAATTATTTTTGCGTAATTAACTTTTTTTAATATTGGGTTTAAGGACATGGTTTTAATTGGAAAAGAAAACTTCATATGCTATAGCGCATACGAGCGAAAGGCCGGATGAGAGGATGAGTAGGAGGAGGTCGCAGCAACGCTTAGGTTGGCTGAGCCACTATAGCTCACCGATAACCTTTACATATAGGCTTTGAAACGATATTGTTTTTCAATGTTACACACTTTACACAAGCATACTGACAAAGCGTGACACCGGCGCACGCAATGCTCGTCAGCCAGAAACTTATTTGTACTGGTGTAATTTCCAAGGAGTAAAAACGGACTATAAATAACTTTCTTTCAGAGTCCGCTTCAGAAAAGCTTGCTTGTCACGGCAGCGCATTACTTCTTTCAATTTCTGCTTCGCGAAAAAACAGTATGTTGTTTCAAACGTGCAGCGGTCGAGTGACTACGGCTCATAATTTTCACTGAATCCATGGAACCTGGAACTGATGCTTCATAGACTCTCCTCCTGGTAGGTATAGCATGTGGAGGACGAAAGAGAACAGTTCTGTGGAAATGTTTGTGACACATCGGTTATCCTCGGACTTATTGTAGATTAAAGCTGTTTCCACGAGCTTTCAGTTCTTATCTGTGTCGATGCATTAGGGAAATTAAAGCATATTCACTAACGTTTAAAGCACGAATGACGTTTCTCCACTTGGAAGGCACACGCCAAGCATATTGCACCTAGAGCTAACTAACGAACGATGGCGCGTGCTTAACTTTCACCTCAAGGATCTTGTAACACATTGATCCGAAGGGAAACATTTTTCTCTTTAATCGTGAATAAAAATGGCTCTCGCTTATGTCCTGGCAACGACGCGCAGAAAGAAACCAAGCATCACATATCGAAAATACGCCTTCTATGCGTGGTGTATGGGGCTCCTACCAGGAAAATTATGCTCCAGAAGAAAAAAAAACAAAAAACGAAGGAAACAATGCTAGGATAATAATAATAATACTGACGAAAATAAAACGTCGAGGCAGATTCGCGGCGTTTCCGTTTTCAGAAATCAATTTCCTGCTTCGCTTGTCTGCCGAGCTGACAGGTGCCTGATTGAACCTGTCGGCCATCGCGCCGCCGCTCTCAACAAACGCTGAAACTTTCTAACCGAGTGGAAAACCCGAGTGGATCCTAATAAACAACAGCAATAAGAGGTGTGCGCCAAAAACGAGAGAGCTACGCACTCTGTTGCTGCTTATGGGATGGACTGCAGCTGAAGCTGCGGTCTCTCACGTGGGATCGTAACTATACGCGTGCCGCGCATCACTGCGCTTCTCCCGAGGGTCACGTGAGGCTCACACGGCACTTTGCTTGGCTTCGGCGGCTCGTAGCGCTCTCTGAAGTCCATCTTAAGGTACAACGGAGTACAAAAGATTCCTTAAAAAAAACGCAAAAAAAAAACATACCTGTCCTTTGGATGCCTCTATACTTTTCTTTTATTTCGTAAAAACCGACACTACGGAAAACCCACAAAAGTGAAGGGAGATTTTTTTTCGTTTTCTTTGCCCGGAGACCGCGCACTGACGTACTTTGAGTGATACGTTGCGAAGTGAAGTAACAAATACGTTACCGAGACTTGAAGACCGGGAAGCCTTCCTAAACATCCCTTTTTTTTTTTTTTTTTTTTTTGTAGCGTTTGTTGGCGGTTTTGTTCGCTTGCTTTGCTCGTCAAACCGAGACTGACCAGATATCTACAGCCGCGAAAAGGTGCTTTTAAGAAAAGTGATAGGCCTCCTCCCACACTCAAAAAAAAATTCGCTCTGCAATAGCTTTTTTTTTCGGTATTGTTGAATCGCATTAACTTATTCGCGGGTTAAATTATTCGCTCTGTCTGTTCAGCTGTTCCACGAATTTTATCGCTTTCTTTTGCGTTGTCTCTGTTCATTAATTATTACGTATAGGGAATATTTACTGGCGGCCGTAGCTGTGTGCTCGACTGTTAAGCACGTGCTGACGGTGGGCTTCCACGGTTGTTTTCCAACGTGCATTGCCTCGCCATCGAGACTACAGGCCTTGGCAGCCTATTAATGTGAGTTTCTTTTTAGCCTGCGCTCTAAGCATCGCCCTCACTTATGGCGTCCAATGAATACCCTCTATATCGCTGGATATCCTTTGTTTTACAGCGGACCTTTTTTTTTTTTTTTCGTCCTTTAAATTAACAACACTGTTGTTTTTTTTCTATTATTTTTTTACTTGTCTTTGTGCGCACTGTTCTTCCCCGCAATTGAATATGTACAGAGCACGACATCGTTAGCAAGTACGAGCAAACAATCGCATGTATGTTTGTTTCTCGTCGTTGTCGTTTTTTCTTTACGAATTGAACGACTGGCAAAATATACCGTGTTGGAGGAAAGTGTCCTCATTCTGGGAACCTTTCAGTCACAGTCACACTGATTATGCATTGTACAGACTATGCGACGTTCGCTACATACACGAAAAAATTAGCTGCAGATGCACGCCTCAGGCACGTTCGAAAACTCTTTCTTGCTTCATACATAACGCTTCGAATCTGTCTGCGGACGGTTTTCGTATGACCAATGTAACGTGAACAGTAATACGAGGAAGAAACACGCCCCAGTCCCTAGGGGGTTTTAGGGAACCGTTTTTGCACATCCGATACGGTACGGTGGGTCTTCCGGTACACACTGCGCATGTGCGAGTCCTCCGCGGCAGCGCTTGCGCAGTGCATACCGGAAAGCCCATCGTACCTTATCGGATGTGAAAAAACCAGTTCCCTAAAACTCCCTATTATCTGTGAAGTGTTTCTTCCCTGTATGAAGCTCCTCTTACAATAGGGAGTTTTAGGGAACCGTTTTTGTACATCCGATACGGTATGATGGGCTTTCCGGTACGAACTGCGCATATGTAAGTCTTCTGTGATAGCGCATGCGCAGTGTATACCGGAGGGTCCATTGTACCGTATCGGACGTGAAAAAACGGTTCCCTAAAACTCCCTATTATCCGTGAAGTGTGTCTTCCCTGTATGAAGCTCCTCTCACAATAGGGAGTTTTAGGGAACCGTTTTTGTACATCCGATACGGTACGGTGGGCTTTCCGGTACGAACTGCGCATATGTAAGTCTTCTGTGATAGCGCATGCGCAGTGTATACCGGAGGGTCCATTGTACCGTATCGGACGTGAAAAAACGGTTCCCTAAAACTCCCTATTATCCGTCAAGTGTGTCTACCCTGTATGAAGCTCCTCTCACAATAGGGAGTTTTAGGGAACCGTTTTTGTACATCCGATACGGTACGGTGGGCTTTCCGGTACGAACTGCGCATATGTAAGTCTTCTGTGATAGCGCATGCGCAGTGTATACCGGAGGGTCCATCGTACCGTATCGGACGTGAAAAAACGGTTCCCTAAAACTCCCTATTGTCCGTGAAGTGTGTCTTCCCTGTATGAAGCTCCTCTCACAATAGGGAGTTTTAGGGAACCGTTTTTGTACATCCGATACGGTATGATGGGCTTTCCGGTACGAACTGCGCATATGTAAGTCTTCTGTGATAGCGCATGCGCAGTGTATACCGGAGGGTCCATCGTACCGTATCGGACGTGAAAAAACGGTTCCCTAAAACTCCCTATTATCCGTCAAGTGTGTCTACCCTGTATGAAGCTCCTCTCACAATAGGGAGTTTTAGGGAACCGTTTTTGTACATCCGATACGGTATGATGGGCTTTCCGGTACGAACTGCGCATATGTAAGTCTTCTGTGATAGCGCATGCGCAGTGTATACCGGAGGGTCCATCGTACCGTATCGGACGTGAAAAAACGGTTCCCTAAAACTCCCTATTATCCGTGAAGTGTGTCTTCCCTGTATGAAGCTCCTCTCACAATAGGGAGTTTTAGGGAACCGTTTTTGTACATCCGATACGGTACGGTGGGCTTTCCGGTACGAACTGCGCATATGTAAGTCTTCTGTGATAGCGCATGCGCAGTGTATACCGGAGGGTCCATCGTACCGTATCGGACGTGAAAAGACGGTTCCCTAAAACTCCCTATAATGTGTGAAGTGTTTCTTCCCTGTAGGAAGCTCCTCTTACAATAGGGAGTTTTAGGGAACCGTTTTTGTACATCCGATACGGTATGATGGGCTTTCCGGTACGAACTGCGCATATGTAAGTCTTCTGTGATAGCGCATGCGCAGTGTATACCGGAGGGTCCATCGTACCGTATCGGACGTGAAAAAACGGTTCCCTAAAACTCCCTATAATGTGTGAAGTGTGTCTTCCCTGTATGAAGCTCCTCTCACAATAGGGAGTTTTAGGGAACCGTTTTTGTACATCCGATACGGTACGGTGGGCTTTCCGGTACGAACTGCGCATATGTAAGTCTTCTGTGATAGCGCATGCGCAGTGTATACCGGAGGGTCCATCGTACCGTATCGGACGTGAAAAAACGGTTCCCTAAAACTCCCTATTATCCGTGAAGTGTTTCTTCCCTGTATGAAGCTCCTCTTACAATAGGGAGTTTTAGGGAACCGTTTTTGTACATCCGATACGGTATGATGGGCTTTCCGGTACGAACTGCGCATATGTAAGTCTTCTGTGATAGCGCATGCGCAGTGTATACCGGAGGGTCCATCGTACCGTATCGGACGTGAAAAAACGGTTCCCTAAAACTCCCTATTATCCGTGAAGTGTGTCTTCCCTGTATGAAGCTCCTCTCACAATAGGGAGTTTTAGGGAACCGTTTTTGTACATCCGATACGGTACGGTGGGTCTTCCGGTACACACTGCGCATGCGTAAGTCTTCTGTGATAGCGCATGCGCAGTGTATACCGGAGGGTCCATCGTACCGTATCGGACGTGAAAAAACGGTTCCCTAAAACTCCCTATTATCCGTGAAGTGTGTCTTCCCTGTATGAAGCTCCTCTTACAATAGGGAGTTTTAGGGAACCGTTTTTGCACATCCGATACGGTACGGTGGGTCTTCCGGTACACACTGCGCATGTGTAAGTCTTCTGTGATAGCGCATGCGCAGTGTATACCGGAGGGTCCATCGTACCGTATCGGACGTGAAAAAACGGTTCCCTAAAACTCCCTATTGTCCGTGAAGTGTGTCTTCCCTGTATGAAGCTCCTCTCACAATAGGGAGTTTTAGGGAACCGTTTTTGTACATCCGATACGGTATGATGGGCTTTCCGGTACGAACTGCGCATATGTAAGTCTTCTGTGATAGCGCATGCGCAGTGTATACCGGAGGGTCCATCGTACCGTATCGGACGTGAAAAAACGGTTCCCTAAAACTCCCTATTATCCGTCAAGTGTGTCTACCCTGTATGAAGCTCCTCTCACAATAGGGAGTTTTAGGGAACCGTTTTTGTACATCCGATACGGTATGATGGGCTTTCCGGTACGAACTGCGCATATGTAAGTCTTCTGTGATAGCGCATGCGCAGTGTATACCGGAGGGTCCATCGTACCGTATCGGACGTGAAAAAACGGTTCCCTAAAACTCCCTATTATCCGTGAAGTGTGTCTTCCCTGTATGAAGCTCCTCTCACAATAGGGAGTTTTAGGGAACCGTTTTTGTACATCCGATACGGTACGGTGGGCTTTCCGGTACGAACTGCGCATATGTAAGTCTTCTGTGATAGCGCATGCGCAGTGTATACCGGAGGGTCCATCGTACCGTATCGGACGTGAAAAGACGGTTCCCTAAAACTCCCTATAATGTGTGAAGTGTTTCTTCCCTGTAGGAAGCTCCTCTTACAATAGGGAGTTTTAGGGAACCGTTTTTGTACATCCGATACGGTATGATGGGCTTTCCGGTACGAACTGCGCATATGTAAGTCTTCTGTGATAGCGCATGCGCAGTGTATACCGGAGGGTCCATCGTACCGTATCGGACGTGAAAAAACGGTTCCCTAAAACTCCCTATAATGTGTGAAGTGTGTCTTCCCTGTATGAAGCTCCTCTCACAATAGGGAGTTTTAGGGAACCGTTTTTGTACATCCGATACGGTACGGTGGGCTTTCCGGTACGAACTGCGCATATGTAAGTCTTCTGTGATAGCGCATGCGCAGTGTATACCGGAGGGTCCATCGTACCGTATCGGACGTGAAAAAACGGTTCCCTAAAACTCCCTATTATCCGTGAAGTGTTTCTTCCCTGTATGAAGCTCCTCTTACAATAGGGAGTTTTAGGGAACCGTTTTTGTACATCCGATACGGTATGATGGGCTTTCCGGTACGAACTGCGCATATGTAAGTCTTCTGTGATAGCGCATGCGCAGTGTATACCGGAGGGTCCATCGTACCGTATCGGACGTGAAAAAACGGTTCCCTAAAACTCCCTATTATCCGTGAAGTGTGTCTTCCCTGTATGAAGCTCCTCTCACAATAGGGAGTTTTAGGGAACCGTTTTTGTACATCCGATACGGTACGGTGGGTCTTCCGGTACACACTGCGCATGCGTAAGTCTTCTGTGATAGCGCATGCGCAGTGTATACCGGAGGGTCCATCGTACCGTATCGGACGTGAAAAAACGGTTCCCTAAAACTCCCTATTATCCGTGAAGTGTGTCTTCCCTGTATGAAGCTCCTCTTACAATAGGGAGTTTTAGGGAACCGTTTTTGCACATCCGATACGGTACGGTGGGTCTTCCGGTACACACTGCGCATGTGTAAGTCTTCTGTGATAGCGCATGCGCAGTGTATACCGGAGGGTCCATCGTACCGTATCGGACGTGAAAAAACGGTTCCCTAAAACTCCCTATTATCCGTGAAGTGTGTCTTCCCTGTATGAAGCTCCTCTCACAATAGGGAGTTTTAGGGAACCGTTTTTGTACATCCGATACGGTACGGTGGGTCTTCCGGTACACACTGCGCATGCGTAAGTCTTCTGTGATAGCGCATGCGCAGTGTATACCGGAGGGTCCATCGTACCGTATCGGACGTGAAGAAACGGTTCCCTAAAACTCCCTATTATCCGTGAAGTGTGTCTTCCCTGTATGAAGCTCCTCTTACAATAGGGAGTTTTAGGGAACCGTTTTTGCACATCCGATACGGTACGGTGGGTCTTCCGGTACACACTGCGCATGTGTAAGTCTTCTGTGATAGCGCATGCGCAGTGCATACCGGAAAGCCCATCGTACCGTATCGGATGTGAAAAAACCAGTTCCCTAAAACTCCCTATTATCTGTGAAGTGTTTCTTCCCTGTATGAAGCTCCTCTCACAATAGGGAGTTTTAGGGAACCGTTTTTGTACATCCGATACGGTACGATGGGCTTTCCGGTACGAACTGCGCATATGTAAGTCTTCTGTGATAACGCATGCGCAGTGTATACCGGAGGGTCCATCGTACCGTATCGGACGTGAAAAAACGGTTCTCTAAAACTCCCTTTTATCTGTTAAGTGTTTCTTCCCTGTATGAAGCTCCTCTCACAATAGGGAGTTTTAGGGAACCGTTTTTGTACATCCGATACGGTATGATGGGCTTTCCGGTACGGACTGCGCATTTGCGAGTCTTCTGCGGTATCGCATGCGCAGTGCGTACCGGAGGGTCCATCGCACCGTACTACGGGATGTGAAAAAGCGGTTCCCTGAAACTCCCTAGCGTCTGCAGACGGTCTTTTGTACGATGTGTTTGCAGCATGGCCGCAGCTTTCTTTCTCATTAAGTAGCATATACAGACGGCGCTCCAAAGTCAAACTCTTTAGATCCAAATGAAATTTCATCCAAAATCTTTTCATCTTGTGTTTACGTTTCGAAGCCAGTTTATTCTCAAGGTTTGTTTCTGCAGTATTAGGCGCACATTAATCTTTCTGTGTGAAAAAAGTACGCAGTGACTTCATTAAGAAGCCAAATTAGCTATAGTCAATGTCGACAGGTATAGTGAGCGTGAGTGAGCTCTGTGTGTATCATACAATTGTTCAAGGTAAAAAGCTCTCATAATGAGTATTAGAAAACTTGTTTATTCTACCGAGAAAAAATAATCTGTTCTGTTCCTTACAGGAAATGCCACCGTTTCCTGACAAAAGTAGTACATGTGCGATTAGGGCTTTACAGCGCGAAAAATATTGTAGCCTATAAAACAGGGACACAAAAAGAGCACACCTAAAAGAACCCTTAAACATTGCTTTGAGAGTAAAACTGCCACGGGCACTATAATACTTAACGCACATGCACGAGGTGTAAAAGCTCTACTCGCTGACGAACTGAGGCAGTGGAGCTATAGCTGTGGACGACCGAGGGCTCGTGTAAAATATACATGGGTAGAGCTCCGATCAGAGTTATGCGTGCTGGCGCATTCTTCACTTCGGAATTTCCTCTTTTTAGTTCTCTTACCACTCGCGGACTTGAATATAACGAGCTACAAGTAACGCTTTGTATGTATGTAGTTACTTTTTCTTCAGTAACAAACGACTTAGTTACTTAAAAAAAAACGACACGAGTAAAGGCCTGTTCACACATACAGCGGAGCGCTAAGTTAGCGCTACGTGAGCGCTCCAAGGAGCGCTCATGTGGCGCTTCCAGCGCGTGACTTCGTTCTAATATAGCGCGTGGTTAGCGCTTTAGTAGCACCTAGTAGCACCTTGTTAGCGCTCCAGTAGCGCCTTGTTAGCGCTCCAGTAGCGCCTTGTTAGCGCTTCAGTATATAGCGCCGTGTTAGCGCGTCATTAGCGCTTCTTGTACCGCGGTGCTGCGGATTAGCAGTGCATGCGGTTTCGGTTCCTGTGGTTGGGTGTGCATCAACAGCACCATGGCGGACATGTGGGATGCTGAAATAGAAATGCGACCGATGCTCTTACATACGCGATCAGTGCATATCTGTGTGGACGGCTTAACGCTCAGAAGAGCCTCCTGGGTGCGCGAAATCTTTCGCCACCGAGATACCGACGGGTACCTGGCGAACCTTGTTTCTAGGCTGAGGGACCGAGACACAGAGCTCTTTCGAAGGCGATTATTTTTACCTGCGTGTCCTTGAAACCAGCGTCACGCATATCGAATTGAAAGCTATGAGGTCGTACCTAATCATTTAGTCACTCAGAGTCCATGACTCTGCCTGCCCGACCCTCTGCTTATAGAGCGGCTCTTTTACTTCCTCTTCTTTCAATGCCAAAGGAAAAACAACAACAAAGGAATCGCCGTGCACGTGCTATTCCGCAGCAGCAAGCACGGCACAAGGGGCGTGAGAGCGCTAACAGAGCGCTTCTGTAGCGCCTAACAGAGCGCTAACAAAGCGCTGCTGAAGCGCTAACAGAGCGCTACATCACGCGCCAGGAAGCGCCACATGAGCGCTCCTTCGAGCGCTCACGTAGCGCTAACTTAGCGCTCCGCTGTATGTGTGAACCGGCCTTTACGGTATTCAGTTACTTTGTTTCCTTTAATGTGTACACGTCTGCCTACGCGTACGGTGAGCCTATGCTTTACTCTATCATCTAAAGTGACTTGGCACGGAAATCTTGCGTAAGAGAAACATATATGCGGGTTTCGGAGATGTGAGTTACATCTTCCTAGCAACCTTTCCTTCGTATTGCTGAGTGCCAATACGAGGATGCAAAGGAACAGGTCTGTGGAGAAGCAGTGATGCGGATGGTTCTTTGGGTCGCCGAAGAGCTGTATTTCTAGCGTCGACGTGCAGCAGACCCATTTAGATTTCAGAGCTGTACTGCGCTTGCTCAGTGCACATCCTCGTGTTGGTAAAGCGTACATCTATTACATCATTGGTTATGGAGCTACCGATGCCGTAAACACAATGTCGACCTGTCCATATTTCATCGTACGTATTAGAAAAAGAAACAGATAAAAAAAGATGATTGATTGGAACCAGGTTGTAAAAATCTGCAGTATTTAAATAAAAAGCTTCGTGGTTTTCATTCCTGCTGCCTTCGGCCCCGGTAAAAACAAACGAAACGAATATTTGGGGAAGTATGAAAACGGGTGGGAGCCTTATAATAGGATGCGAAACGACATCTTACCAGAGTATATAACAACGCCTAAACATAACGCGCCCGCGCAACTCACGCAACACTCTGCCGTTGTTAGAAATGAAGAGCTTGTTATGCAGAAAGCTCTCCAGAAAGGCGCGTTACAAAAAACCAACAAGAACCGATCCTTTCCTTTACGAGCGGTTATATAAAGACGTCTGCGGTTATTCGCACAGACACACACACGCTCGAGAGGTGTCCAAAAATAAAGCGAAACCACCGGCTTAAGACGTACCATTCATGATTGCGAGCGCCTAAAGTCCCCGCAACCAAGTCAATCTTGGTATATATTCGTGGCCGCCATTGAGAGGCGACGAGGACGCCGAGGATTACGCCTATTCGGTGCATCCATTCATTCATTCATTCGAGAGACACGACAAAGAATGCCCGATGCGTCAGCAGAAAGGGAAACGGGCAACAAAGAGTGTTTAAAGATGGCGGCGACGCATGCGGAGACTTGCATAGTCTCGTCGCCGCGCAACGGGTGTTCTCGCATTGATGAGTGGCGCCCCGCTGCGGCAACGCTGTTAACTAAGAAGGCGCAGTTGGGTGGGTTGGTGAGTTGATAAGGTCGGTAGGTCGCAGAGGTGCTCGGGTGTGCCCTCGAAAGAAAACACCATTCTTGTAGTGTTTTTTCTTTTCTTTTCAACGCTTTTTTTATAGTTTGTATTTCCTCAGATCGCCGTCACCTGGCTGGCGTCCGGAAGTTGTTCATAGCCATATCTCAAACAAGCAAGCCTTTGCTTTTGCCATGAAGGAAAATGTGTTTTTTTTCTTTTAAATGCGCAGGTGTTGAAGCTAGCTCATTTCAAGGCATCCGATTTCTGAATACAATGGGGATACGTATGAAGATCCTGCGTGAAATAGGGTTTTCGAACTCAACCCAACATTGAGTGACAGCCCCCCCTCCCGCCCCCCCCCCCCCCCCCCCCAAAAAAAAAAAGAGAAAAAGTAAAAAACACGGAGAGATAATTTAGCACGGAATAGGATGTGTCTGGTTTGCGCGTATACACACCCTACGGTGGTAGGAGAATCCTCTTTTGTTACCTCTCAAAGTGCACCGCGAAATATTCACGCAACACTGAAATCCAAGGAAAAAAAAGCACAAACAAATCATAACCAAAAACGTTGGCGTGTAAACCGTTGCGGAAACGAAAGGAATTAAACGAAACTGATGAGAATGGCACTTTTTTGACCAGTGACAGCTCGGCGCGATGGATCTGTTCCCAACCGGCTATAAGCTCCGGATGAACCGCAGACGACGCTACCAGCCATCCAAGCCAATCCAATCTCGTGCGAGTGTCACGTGACCTTCGGGATAAGCTCAGCGACGCGTTGGAGAAGTAGTCACGTGATAAGGTCATAGCGCTGGATTGGCTGCAAGATGACTCATGGCGCATATATACTGCGGTCCATTGTAATGCGAAATGGAGTGCTACGAGGTTGCGGCGCAGTACGAGCCGCCTGTCTCTTCGCTCGGTTCATTTTCGCCCCGTCATTCTGAGGGAAACCGGTGTCGGAACATGTTATGTCGGTGCCAGCTCAAGCGAGAGAGCTCGGGGAACCAAGATCGCACCGAGGCATCCCCGCTGTGCGAGTGGTTTTCGCCGTCCGTATGGCACGGCTGTGGTTTCCTTTCAGGCATGTTGTGAAGAGGGGACCGCGGCGGGATGGCACAGTAAAACGAAAAAAAGAGCTTAGTTTTTGTTGCTTTAATGTTTACATTTATTTGTTTGTTCCTTTTTTTTAAAGAAAAAGTAGGATGATTAGGTTTTTGGTTTTCTGTAAACTCGGATCCGGAAGTACACCTCAGTCCCATTTCACGAACAAGGCAGAACGTCAAGAAGATGAAATAGTTGGACAAAATAATTAAGCTGGGATAAACAAACACACAGCTGCGATTACTTAAATTTTCGTTCGTCGACAAATCGGCAAGAATAAGGCTGATGCGCATAACCAGTCCTGCGCAGAGGACGATTGTGGAGTGGTAAAAGTTTCTCAGCCTGACTTGTTTTGTTTCATTCTGCCACGTAAAAGTCTGCAGTGCATCTTCAATTTTATTTCTTACGCTCTCAGAACACCTTCCTTCTTCTTTTTCTATACGTTTCTCTTTTTTTTTTCCGCGGACGCAGACAAGCATTCAGTTTTACTTCCATAACCAATCATTCCGATAGACCTAGAAGCGATATCTTGAATTTACCTGATCTTATTATGATGATAATTTTTATTTCACCATCAAACAAATGATGAAGGGAGACCGAGGAAAAAAAGCTGCATGGTGCAGATTTTTTACAAGCAATCATCTAAACAAAACAAAAAAAACTGCGAAAAATAAATAGCTGCGCAACGGGCCAAAAGCTGACTGCACCTTCCGTTTCCGAATTAAGCAACGATACTTTAAGAGTCTAAATAGGAGAGCGGCACAAGCATGGTTGCATAAGCAAGACGCAAAAAAGACAGCCTACTCGAATCAGCCATTTTGTTTCCCTAAAATAAGCTCTCCTATTCCCGTTTCCCACAATCGCTTTGCATTCACAGCCACGCAGCTTCGCGGCTACCGCAACGTAGACGCAATACATCGCGCCGACAACGATGAGCGCCAACCACAAGCGATCGTGCTCCGTATAGGTATATAGTTCCTCCCCGGCGCGGAACCGCTTTTGTCATTGCACACAGACGATGCCGTCCGTGCACCTCGCCTAGGGAAACGACACACTCCCACGCTGAACAATGGGAATGACAGTCATTCAACGTTCCGAGCCCCGGGATCCACGAGGACAGAAAGACCCTCTTTTTATTTTTATCATTCTTCGCAGGAACGGCGAATTCTTAACCAAATGACCCACTGGCACATTTTGGTTACCTCCTTTTAAGCGAAAAAAAAAGAAGGGATAAGAGAGGAAACACCGTGCGGAACCCTCAGCCCCACTTGATTCTTCGCAGCGGATGCAAACGAGGTGTATGGTCGCAGTCAGAGAAGAAGCTGCGATTCACAAAAGAACGTTTCTCCCTGTGTCTGCGGTGCATGGATACAACTTGTTTGGTGTTCCGATGTCTCGGAAGTAACAATGAAGAGAAAGACTTTGTGGGGACGCATTGCGTCTTGCTCAGAATCCTAAGAATGAATGCTCTTTGTTCTTTTATTATTATTTTTCATTAATTTGTTCGTTGCGTTTGTTTGAAAAGCGCAGGTGTCTAGGGGCAGAACGCAGAGCAATATATTCTGAAGGACAAAGCGTAGTCAAACGCACGTAGACTTTGCTTTTTTCTTTTTTTCATTCTTAGTTGTTTACACAAGGTAGGATTCTCGCAAGGGCAACAACGCAAACTGAAAACCTGGATCTATATTTCTTTGTTCTCTCCAATTTAGCACAGAGCACATGATATTTACAAATGAAAACTATCTCCATAACCTTGGAGAGGGGGCGGGAGGGAGGGGGGGGGGAGGTTGTTCGATTTGTTTGTCGGGATCTAGTAAGCACAGTCAAGTAGTGTATTCTTAATACATCTTACGGTATTTCTTCGTTTATGCGTGAACTCAACGCCTTGTTAACAAACAAGTCCGCCTGCGCAGAAACCAGATTCGCGTCAAGTGAAGTGTCCGCTCATGCGCAGCGTCGACAGCAGCACCACCGCAGCAGCGTGACGTCAGAACTGTGTGTTGGTCTATATAGTGACCTGTGTTCCCTCCCCCCTCCAGCCCGCCTCCAGTCGTTCTGCGCACCACCGTTTTGAGGACGACTACTATGAACTGCTCTAGAAGCATATAGCGTCTAGATGGCGTTTCTTCGCGTACTCTATGGAACGCGCAGCTCTGAAATGAAAATCTAGGTGGCGCTTCAAACGACTGGAGGCAGACTGAAGGGGGTGATGTGGGTACCCACCACCGCGGGAGTTCCCCAACTGAGTTAATCTAGTAACATTGATAGTAGCTATACTCTGTTTCATACTTAGTGTACAACGCTATCAAAGCTACTGGCACGAGCATAAAGAACTTGATCTCGTTGATCATTTGCACGCGTTCTCGCGCAAACGAAACCATGGATGAAGCCACGCGATCGCGCCAGTAGCTTTGACAGCGTTGTATATTAAAACCAAGTATAAGGAACTATTCGTTCTAGTGTGGGGCGGAGCTAGAGTCTCTCTCTCGAGTCGTCGTCGAAGAAAGTCGCACGTGCGGGATCGGCACGCTGTCACGAGTCCTTCGAACGGAAAAAGAGAGGAGCGCGGCAGAAACGGATGTGGATTGACAGTCTCGTTCCAGCTTGTCTCTCTTTTCGTTCCCATATTTCACGGACGATCAAAAGCGAGTTCCCGCTGAGTCGACTGCAGCGACAGCCCCCCCCCCCCCCCCCCCTCCCCCCCCTCCCCCCAACTTCTCCCGCAAGAGAAAAGAAAACTTTCAATCCCGGGAAACGGTCGATCCCAGTGTTTCAGAAACCGCAGAAGCTTTCTTCTCCCCACGGTTGCTGCGAAGAAGAGAAACCGCAGCGTGTGAAAAAAGAAAGAAAGGCTAAGTAAATAAATACATAATAACAATAGTAAGACGTCGCCGAAAGTTGGAAGAGCGCTCGCGCGGCAGGAACTTGGTTTCGTTGCGGTGCCTTTCCCCTTCGTTTTTGGCTCTGCACCTTTCCTTCGGTTCTCACGGGCGGAGCGGACATACCGAACGGCATCTCACCGATCCGAGCTTTTGTGGCTGTCGGTGTGGCAATCGCTTAGGCTGGATCCGGGATGAGGCCGTTGGCTCTCGACGCCGTTGGTGACGAAGCGAGTGTGTCACGAAGGCGTATACGGCCTTTCGGTCCATTCAGGTATACTGTGGGCTTTTTTCGTGTTACCAATTCACAGCTGGTTGCGGCTGTAGTGTACACGCAGACTGGTCGGCGTTACTCATTACAGGTAACCAAATAACTCGTAATCGATTACATTTATTAATCATTTTGTTATTATTTTAATACATTAAATAAGAAGTAACCGTGAGTAATTTTATTACTGCTGGAAGCACTATACTTACTTGTAGCCAATACTATTTCCCCTCGCCTTTCTAATATGGTGCCCATTCCTTGTACAAATTTCCTACCAGAGAATTCTCGAACCAAGCCAACGAGAGAAGGATGGTTTACCAAAATTGGTGAAATAGGAAGATAATTAAGTAGCTCACAATTCGGTGATTTTAATCCGATAAAGGAAAGTACGAAAGACCAGTTTTCAAACTGGCAAAAAATTTGTCTTTCTGAAAATGTGAAGTAAACGAAACAATAACGGTTACTTCTTTTTTCTCCAACTGCCTTTCTTTTTAAGTAATTGGATACTTCTAATTGAATACTTCTTAACCAGAAGTAATTGTAATTGTAATCGATTCTTTTTTTTTTCAGTAGCTTGTACATGACTGTCTATGACAGCTCCAACTTCAACTTTATTACTTTCTTTTAGTGGACAGAGAGAAGAGCAGGGCTCTTTACCAAGAATATTTCAGGCAGTTAATATAAATTATATTCACATTTTAACGATCTTTCAACTTCATATCCATTACGTCGTATCGAAAATAATCAATAGACTTTCACTAGCCTACTCTATGAGTTGTAGAAAGCCCTAGTGTCTGCTTACAACGTTTCGTGTGCCTCACTTCAGATGATTATTAGCTCTACGAGGTAATAAGATAATAAAGTTAAACGACGTAGCTGTATTTCTCTTCTACATCCCAATGCGTGAAAAAAAATAGCTTTAGAAAAATTATTTTGTTTTGTGTTGTTCCAACGCATCTAATGCCCTTTAGCGTAACACATGGCAAGGTGTCGTGTTGCCCTGTACGTATTCTAATCGTAAGTTCGTAAGCTACATACTGCACTACATTTCCCCTTCCTTCTCCTCTAATTTCATTGCCTCGGGCCTATCAGCTTTATTTACTTTCTCACTCGACCGTAATACATTTTCTTTTAAGTGTGTCTTTCTCTTCGTCGTTGATTAAACTCTACTTAGAAGCTACCGACTCTATTCTAATTTAATATAGTAATGCAGCTTTACAACCGTCCTATGATTGTGCTAAGGAGGATTTTGGAAGACATGCTACAAAACTCCTAAAAATATTTCTAGAAAAAAAAAAGCACTTCGACGAAATCTGCGCAACACACGGGAACGTTAACATAACTGACTATACACCACAAACCTCAGTCCAAATAATAATAGTAAAAAAAAAAAAACGAAACAAAAATGGCATAAAAAACGCGAAAAAAATTAAATACAATAAAATAAGGACGCCATAAATACGACGTGTGTTTCTGAGAAATGACTCTCGTTCCCCAAACTCCTGTAGATCGGGGAAGCGGATACGAGCGGCGACCGTTTAACAAAAAAAAAAGAAAAGCTTAACAGCGAGACAGCGGCTCGATAAGGACCGCCACAACAAGGGTGACTAGAAAACGACTCCATCGCGACGAGAAAAACAAAACAAAACAAAAAAAATGCCATGCTTGGCTGTCCCGGAGACTTGCATCTCCCTAAAATGTAGGCACCTAAAAAACACACACACACACACACACACACACACACACACACACACACACACACACACACACACACACTTAAAGAGACAGCCGTTTCTTTTTTTAAAGTACGTGAAAAAGACAGCAACCTGCGACAAGGCAAAAAAAAAATATAAGAAGCTAGACGAAAAAGTAGAGGGAGAAGTTGCAAGTCACCCCACTGGAGACTGCAGGTGTGCAGCGGACGGAAACTTCAAGCGAGCCGGCGGTGCGCATGTGTTCGGTGTGCGTCCAACGCGCCCGCAGGTATGTATATGTGTCCGCGCGCTGCTCTACGTACCCCATAGGCTCGGATATATTTATCGCGAGCAACCGCAGTTGACCCGCGACCCCGGGCATCCTCCGTCTTTTGCCCCCCCTTGTCACAGCACATGGCAGCTACCAACGTTTCTCGGGAAAGAACGACGGTGGAGGAGGGGTCGAGGAAGACGCGGCTCTCAAAGAACGCGGTGGTCGGTATAGTGTGTATGTGTGTGTGAGGTTAAGTTTGTGGAGATGTACGCAGCATTGGGTTTGCGGGGCAGATCGGTGTCCTGTTGGAAAATCTCCGGCTTTTCTTTTTCCTTTTCTTCAAAGTTGATATGCTGAGATATGGCTCACGTTTGCTGGTTGATTGTCGCTTGCTGGTATCGTTGCTGTTTTTATGTGTGTTTTTGCCTTTTATTTTTTTTAGCTTGTTTGTGCATGGGGTAGAACTCGGTAGCGTCGGTTACGATCATGTTCTATGGGTGGCCGCGTGTACGTGTTACCACGCGTGGAATTGCTTGTCTGGTGGCGGTCGGATATGTCACGCGGATGATTGTTCTCGAGAAGAAAAACAATAGAACTACCTGGTTGCCTTGGGTTATTTTAGGAGACGGCGCCACAAGTAGCGGTGTTTTGGAGCGCGGTACAACCAGGCTTTAAAAAAAATCTATTACTATAAAAATTACGATTTTAAAAATTCACCGTTGTATTCGGTAAAGCGACATCATTCGTAGAGGCGAAGAGGTTAACTTTTCTTATTTTAAACTAAGTTACTACCTAGGGTTTTTGAGTTAGGAGAAAGCAGAGACATTAGCAAGTTTCTTGTTAGGCGTCGTTTGTATTAATCCTTTCGTGGGCGGTGGGAAGTATACTTCCCAATATAAAGATTGGCATAAATATGTCCGTAGTTAAGCTCGCTTCCCATCTGCGACTTATGTGGCGCCATCTGTTACAATATTTTCGCTCTAAGAAAAATATGTTGTAATTCCCACCAGGGGGAATACTTTTTTTTATTGCGTGCGCCGGTCGTGCCAGGTGCCGCAGGCTTTGTTCTTTCTTCACGTTTGTCCCAGACCCCAAGTCTGCATGTCCATCGATGAAGGTAACCGTGCTTGTCAGGCATCTAGCGTTTCTGGTCTCAAAAAAAGCTATATGCTACCGAGTTAACTAGCGTAGTATGACTGAATGAATCAATGAACCAACGCATGAATGAATGAATATGGCAAACGACCTACATTTCTTCTGTCTCAAGAACACAGAAAGATGGGACGAAGACGACTGTAACCTGCCCCGAGGTCGTTGCGACCTACAACCAAATAATGGGAGGCGTCGACAAGTTCGACCAGCTGCGGGATAGGTACGCCATCGGACGCCGTAGCAGAAGATTTTTTTTTTTTAAATTCTTTCTGGACCTTTCAATTGGCAATGCCTTCGTATTGTACAACACCGTGGGGTCGCACAAGAAAGATCAGCTTTCTTTTAGACTGAAGCTCGCAAGGCAGCTCATCTGTGGACTCACGTCACGCAAGAAGAGAGCGAGCTCCACCGTCATTCCTTTCTAAGGACGTTGGTGTGTCCAAAGAGGTCGAGTTGACCGGAGTGGGACAGCACTTTCCAATCAAAAACTCCAACTACCGCCGATGCAGGAACTACAGCACCAAGCAGCATGAAACACGGACCAGGTACACATGCACTGTACCCCTCTGCAAAGAACCATGCTTCCGAAAATTTCGCGGAAAGTAGCCCACATATGGGGCAGTGGGAAGTATGCTTACCACCCACGTAGAAAGAACTACGCTTGTGATAAAAATAAACGTTTTGTTGAATTGTGATACTGTATCAATGTAATGTGTGAATTAAAAAAAAAACGAAGTTCCCTACTCCTTTCATAAAATTTGCCCTCAAAAGGGTTAAAAACAAAAACAAAAAAAAGCGGACAAACTTTGAAGCAACGGAAAGCTTTCAACTGGTCTTTGCAATGGCATACTATGTTTTAACTATTCTGCAATTCAACGCGCGGGTTGAGTGGGAAAAAAACGTTTCCCGAATGTTCTGATCTTCATATTAGTTAGGTTGACGTCAAAAAACATCTACCCGAAAAAAAATAATAAAAAGAATGACGGGAAACTAACTATTTTAACATATTGATTTGCTTTCTTATTCTCATTATCTGTATATATTTGTTTCTTATATAATTTAAACTGCAGACACGTCCACTGCCGACATAACTGCCACAAAGTATGCAATGCAGAAAAATCATCCACTGCCATTTACAAAAAATACTCAATTTATTCTTGCAGGGCTACGCAGAATAAATTGCTATCGTGATTTGGTGCCCGTCGGTTGAATAGACAGTGTAAATAAGCTGCATCAGCTGCCAGTATCCGATATCCCGATGGGAGTTGCTCAAATCGTGATTTTGTGACCAATATTTTTACAACAAAATTAAAAAAAAACAAAAAAAAACAATCGTAATATTTTTTTTATTGCGAAAGAAAGGTTATGGGGAAAAAAAGCCTGATTTTTTCCGGGATTCTCGAAGTTTTTTTAAAAAATATAACTTTAGTAATAAAACGTTAATTATTGTAGCTCATATTAAAAAAAAGAAATTGCGAAAGCCAGTTACCTTGTATAGTATCTTATCGAGAAATATGAAGCAAATAGATTTCCTCGCGAATTAGAATATTTGCTAGGAAGTCAACCGTCTTCCGTCTTCTGCGCTGTTTTTTTTATTTTATTTTATTTTTCTTACTTAAAAATTGTTTAACCAATTAGCCCAACTCCACGACTTGTTGAAGCCAACAGTTTCCGTTTGGTTCATGGCTGTTTTCCCGGATCATTTTACATAGGGAACCCAAGAATATTGTTCTTTAAAAAAACTAAACTGTTGCCCAATTTTTTTTTTTTCCTAAGAGATATAAGTTAAAGTGGGGAATGAAAACATCTACACATGCAGGTCTTTCCTTGAACCTTAAAAAATAAGTTTTTCTGGATTATAATCTTGAATACCTACTTTAATGTATATTAACCTCGTATTATATTGAATTGACAAGGAAACGCTCAGAACAGTCTGGGCACACGAGGAAAATAATGAATAATATCGGTACTAGTCCATTTCACTTGCTGCATTTTTTGTCCAGCAATTTCTGTAATTCCAAAATTTCAACTACGCTCGTGCAAAAAACAAAAAGAAAAAGGAAAAAAAAAAAAAAAAAAAAAAAAAACCTGGACGGAAGTTGAAGGGCGCTTTTCTGCTTTCTGCCGCTGAGGGGCTTTTCTTCTCTAGGCTTTTCTGCCGCACGAGACCGAAAATTGGAATGCACGGTACCACGTGAAACGGGCTTCAGGCATCACTAATGGAAGACTCCCTTGGCGTATCTTGAAGCGGTTTTGTAGCGCTTCATTGTTGGTGTCTTCTTGGGCGTGCAAGCGCCCGCTCGCATGTACCACACTAAAGGCGCAGGCATAAAGCGGTTTTGGATCGCTTAGAAATCACCAAGGTAATTCCACATCAGAGGCCCTTACGAGAAATACCTCAGGAAAAAAACGTTACGACGCTGTATGTTATTCGAGCTACGTCTTCATGACGTCTGTGCAATAACAGGTAACAACGCGACACATTATAGCAGTTGGGCATTTACGTAGACGTTTCTTGCTTAGTGCACCTCCATCAGATCCCGCTTTGAATTTACGTTCTCGAAACGTGATATCTACTCCTAGCAAAAGAAAGACATTACCGGAGGCTGTAGCTGAAAACTCTTCGGAGATTGCTTGTTCTTTTCTTATCCGGATGATGCCTCTTGTTGACTAAATTCCAGGTGGATGGTTGCTCCTGGGGGGTACTTCTTCTTCAAGATGGAACACCTCACCAGGCAACTCCACTCGTATCCGATGAACCTCGTAGGATGCACGAGTCTTGAACACGAGAACGTTCGAAAAACACCACATCCTCCGACACACGGATCCCACGTAGAAGACGGGGCCGCTTCACACACACACAGGCATCGCTGCCAGGACCGTGCCACAGAGCCTCCCGCTTGACACTGTCGTCGTGAAGGTTCCTTGCCGGCGCTTTTATACGGATGTCCGCAGGCTCCATCCGTCCTCCTATATATAGAGCCGAAGAATGAATATACCTGCAGCCTCCAGCGACCGTCCAAAAGCCGCTTGCAGAAACACTGCCGTGCCGAGAGCCCGTACACACGAACGACGGCGCCACGCGGCACGAGGCTTAACGTCGTCCATGCATGTGGTCGCGTCACGCAGAGACACTGCAGGCATCTCGCTAGAGCTGTCTCGTATGGGCACGCACAGTCGACGGGGGGGTTATACGCAGACTGTATTTTCGCGCTGCCGTCGATGTACCGTTGTTGCTCCTTCTGCCGCTGCTGTCGAGCTACGAAATTAATTCATTCGGTTGGCAGGGAAACTGAGTCGTCGCTCTCTCGCGGGGGTGGTTTACGGTCTTTGGGATTTCCAACGGTGCCAATATTGGAGGCCTGCCGCTGCGGCGTCGCCCGCGACGGTGGTCTCGCGGCAGGTTCTCGCGGGACCTCCGACAGGGATGAGGATTATTCCGGCTCAGTTGGGTTGCGCACGTCGGCCAAGTCGGCCAAGTCGCCGTCGAGACGCGGTTGAGCTCCCCGTTGAGCGAGGTTGACTTGGCGGGTGATCGTCGCCCTGTCGTGTTCTTGCCGCGCCGATACGGGGTGGGAGGCTGAGCTTATGAGAGAAGATGATCCCGAGTGGGGTTAGCCGAAGGTTATATCCTGCATTCGAGTCGAAACGTCGCACCAGTATGAAGATCGCAGCGAATCTACATTTTCATCGCAACGTCCTTGGGTTGTAACAATACCCAATCAACACACCGGGAAATGTTTAAAGTTTGGATTATTATCTTTATAAGAGAATTCTTTAGCACGGATGAAGAAATATCGGTAAATGAAAAACAAAAAAGAACACGGTTTATCTCACTTTCCACCGGGAAATAAAACTGGAACCTGCACGTCTAGACTCGTTTGAATAATTACGATCACATGTCTATCTATAGCAGCATAAACTGCAGATGATTACTGTTTTTATGTGTTCATATCCTTTTTTTTTTTTGTCTGTTGCTACACATGGGATGCCTACCAACTGATGATCATTTTTCTTGATATACCACTTCCAGCTTGGAAGTAAACGCTTCCAGACAGCTCTCAGATTAAGCAGCAATAATAAAGAAGCACGACCAAAGCATAACGCTTGGGAAAGTTGGGGTAGCTGGAGCAAAGAAGAAAGAAACAATGAAGGAACATCTGGCGTGGCTTCCTAATTGATACTCTGTAATGACGCATTGTCTCGCAAAGAGAAGCTGTGCAGGCATCCAAGAAGGGGAGGGGGAAAAAAGAGAGACTTAGACGCAATGACGGCCATTCGTCATTGGAGCTTCAAGAGATGCCTTCATCTCCACGCGGCTCTCGTTTTGTTATTCTCAAGTTTCGTTCTTCGCCTTTCAATATTGCCTCCACCCGAGACGGCGGGGACGGTGGTAGCATTGTTTTCTTGCTTTGTTTTTTTTTTTTTTTTTTTTTGCTCTTTAATCTTTGCGGCGCCGCTCAAAGTTATGAACATGTACGCAGTCAGAGCTCCAGAACTAGGTTCTCGAAACTTAATAGCGGAGGCGGAGCTGTTGTTAGTTAGTTTATTTTTCACGCGGCACTACACACACATACACACACACATACACACACACACACACGATCACACATTTCCTTTGTTAGTCTTTTCTATCTTTATTTCCGGACGAGCCTCGCATGTTTCTTTGTTTCAATATCAAGCTCGCCATAGTTCCCCTTCGTGGCGAGGAGTGGTTTGGAGATTGCCTTTTCCCAGTTCTCGTTTGCGTGCGTAAACTTGGATGTTGGTTTATATTCTAGCGTTTCAGCGCGGCCACTTATATCATTGAGCTTCACTCTCTGCAGGGGCGTAGCTAACGCCGGCCCAGCGACTTCGCAATTAACGAGCAGCGAATCATAAAACTAATTTACAGGAGGCAGCGAATGACAGGACGTTCACGCCTTTTCTATTGAAAGTTCGGGAAATCTCCCTCAACTGCGTAACCCGTGCGTTTTATAATGGTACTTTTTATTCAATGTAGAAGTTAGTTCTCACACACAATAAACACTTTTTTTGTTTGTGCACGTACGTGTGTGTGCGTCTGTTTTCGCGTAATTCTATATGATTTTTCCGCGCTTAAGAATTTCAAAAGGCAGATTCTCAATTCTGCTTGCTCGTTTTTGTTCGGAAGGAAACGGATAAACCAAGAATTAAAACTAAAACGCGCGTGGGCGATCTCGGGGAACGAAGCATATATATGAGCCTGCGCTCGACGAGCGTAATATAGAACGCTTCCATATCTTTCTTTCTTCCGCAGAAGCGGTTTATGCGGCGATAAATTATCGCTCCATTTTCGCGAGATGTTTTGACACTTCCGCAAGTTTGGGAAGGAAAAACTCTTCCGCGCCGAGACTCATCGCCGACCTAGCCCACGCAGCGCGCGCTATCACTCATCGGACGAGAGTCTTGACGCTGCCTATATGCCGCCGCCGACGGAGCCTGATGCATTACTGGCAACCAAGGAAGAAAGAAGACGGCCCAAAGACGCGCAATGGAACGGAGGCAATATACAAGATGAGGCTACCGACCGCAATTTAAAAAGACCGCTCCTATCTGTTCTTGTTGTTTGTTTTTTTTTCTTGGGGAGGGGGGGGGGGGGCTCTACAGTGTGGTTTTTATATTATTACTATTATTAAGCACATTTGTCGGGTCATATATAGTTTGCTATAGTTTCACCGACAGCTTCAGAGATAATGATAGATAACTGGGCGAGTTGGTGAAAGTTCATGTTGAAAAACAGCGCGACTGGGACGAGGACACAAAGAGACGAAGAGAACACAAGACAAAGCGCTGACTATCAACTGGTTTGTTATTACAACATAAGGAAGAACGACAATGAAATGAAAAACATGGAGTTAAATGTTCGCGCACTTGCTTGGCGCCTCGTGAAATATGTCCCTTTCTTCTTTTTTCATCCGATTGTAGACTGGTTTTCTTCTTTCTTTTCTCAAGAGCTTTTGTTACCCTGAATCCAAAAAAACTTCATCTCCCTGGGAGTCAGAGTTACCGAAGGTTGGCTCACACACGAACTGTTGTTCTTCGTGGTGTTGTAGGCTTCTGCCATCTCTCGCCATGTTTGGTCGTGGTGTTGAAATAATATACTGGTGTTTTCTAAGCGTGGTTCGCAACCGCAATCTCTGCAATGTATCGCTAGATGTGAATTAGCGGTACCTTTCAAGGAGCTGTGGTGCTCTCTTAGTCGGATGTTTAAGCACCGGCCAGTCTGCCCGATATAACAGCGCCCACAAGAGAAGGGAATGCCGTAAACCACGCCTTTGACGCACGACACGAACTTTATCCCATGCTTTACCCTACATGTGTTGTATTCTGATCTTGCTTTCCCCTCCCTGCGTGCACGTACAGCGGAATATAATCTACTTAGTTTGTTTTGGGCTGAAAAAACAACGTTCACCTCGTATCTGGACGCGTCTTTTCTAAGTCCGTGTGAAATGCGGTGAAAATAAGGCATGACTGAAACTTTCTTTTTTTCTTTTTTAACTGGTTCTTCCAGCATGAAGTTGGAACTGATTTTTGCGATTTTTATTAAACTATCGCATGCTGATGAAATAATCGAGTCTGGGTATCCTGAATCCCCAATCCTTTGAATCTGGGAAGTGAAGCTAACGCCCATTATGTGAACGCATGATTTTGTTAAAGCGGATTTCAAACAGGAATACACTATTCTTCTTTTTACGAGTTTCGAATGTGCTGACTGGTAGTTTAGCAAACTCTTTGATGTTCTAGGATGATACAACCAGCAAATGTGTTTTATTTTAAATTCAACAAAAACATCTAAAAACTGCATTCGACTATCTTTGGGGTCTCATAAGTGAACCTAAGGACTTGGTCAAGCTCATGGAATACTTTAAGGACATAATCTAGTATATAAGGATGTGGGAATAAATAAATCTTTTAGCTTCGTTTGAGACGTTCTCTTCTTCACTTGTCTCTGTCCCTTCTACTTTTAAGTTTCTGTTTCTACCCCAGTCTCGGGTTAAGTTCCAACATGGTAACCTAGTGTTTTTTTCGCAATCGAAGTCTTCAACAAATACCAAAAAATCATCAACATACTTCAGAGACGTGGGGCGTAGCTTATTACGTTCATGTTTCTTGCTCTTGTAATACGTTCCTCTGCTCTCTTATCAGATAATACGACAAACCTTCTTGGCTTTGAAGCGATAATAAGGTGCTAGGAACTCGACGTGACTTCGTTTCTTAAACTGTTAGTATTTATAGCCTACCTCACAGATCACAGTGTTACCGCTAATGTGGAACTTACAAACCGGCGTATGGTTCCTAAGAGAAAACAAACAAACAAAAAAAACAGTGTGCTCACAAGAGCAGGAGGCACCGCGCTTGTGAAGAAAATCGTTCTTGTTTTTTCGACGAGCGACTCATCTGTCCATGCTCCCCAGTCAGCGTCACCGCCTCCGTGTGACGTCAAAAAAAAATGACAAGAGTTTGTGTAAAAAAAAGAAGTAAAGGCGATGACGAGCTATATATTAAGAAATCTATATTTTGTCGCGTAACAACGAGGGTCCCTTTTGCAATTGACAACTGCTTCGCCTTTCATTTTGAGACAAAGCATAAGCAATTTGAGGGGGAAAAAAAGCATCAATATCGGCGCTATATACCATCGTGTCATGAAAACGGAAAAAATGAACTCACCCGCGGCTTAAAAAGTGCGACGCGCAAAAGTTTTGAACCTTGGGCTCTCGAATCTTCGACAATTTTCGGAGGAATATCTTCATTTCTTCTCTCTTCGCTTTGCGGTCGTAAGGCCTCTGTGGCGAGTAAAAGTAAGGGAGAGGAGGAGAAGACGAGATGGGACGTCAGTACGCCGAGTTCTGGTTGGAAGGATTAGTGGGTAGACGTAAAGCTAGCTGCCTTTGACTCCACTGCACTCGTAGAACGCTTCAGAACCCGGAACGTCGGCGTTCGGCACTTGGCTCTCGCATTCGAACGCGTTCGACGAGTGCTAGTGGAGACAAAGGCAGCTAACTTTAGGTCTACCCACTAATATTTCCAATCAGAGATCGTCGTTCTGAGATCCCGGCGCTTTCTTCTCCTCCTTCTCTCCCTCAGTGTCTCCGCGCATATTCTCTTCCAAACCCTTCATAGAATTGCAAGAAGCGTGCTTCTCCTATAGGCACACTTGTCTGCAGCGAAGCCGTCTTAAGAAAACGCGCCGATGGGCAGAGGAGGGCACGCACGACGTGTCAAAAACAGTAAAAATTCCGGAAAGCTGTTCATCCCACACTGGCTAGCCTATCAAATTTAATAAGCTATCAATATCGGATACATGTTTGTTAGTTGAAATGAAACCCTTAAGAACAAACGCGTCGAGAGTTTGTGCATGACACATTGCCAACAGCGAGGACAGTTAATACGCAAGCACGTCTAAATTACTCGTGTAGTTTACTTTAAATTAGTAAGCTGTGTTTATAGAAATTCCGTGATAAGCAGCAGACCCCGTTTCTAAGTGTTTCTATTACTGAAGCAAACCTATTGTGAATAGCAGACCACCGCGCACAGAATAAAAAGAAGAAAAAGGAATTTTCCAGAGTGTTTTCGCTTCGTTGTAATTTACTCATCATTTTGGCGACCCCGCGCAAGGACGCTCCCCATATGAAATTCAATACACGGTCCTCTCGCGTCTAAATTTACATGATGCGGTGAAAGTTATGCAAATATTTCTCGCATACTCGCGGATTATTCGATCCAAAACGCCGTAACTTCGGCCTAACAAAAGAGGCAAGCCCTATAAAGCTTCGCGTGTTCCACACCAACCACTGTAACTAAGACGCAACAAAAACTACTCCAATCTCTTTCAATATCTCTTTGTCTTATTTTTTTTTTTTTTTGTATTAACAGGCTGGACCGTCGCAACCAGGGGTGACAGCTATGCCAAAGCCGTCTGCTAATCTCCCCTCTTGCGGGCGCTCAATGGCCCTCTAAAGTGGGCGCGATATCTGCATTTACACGGTGTTAATCCGCCGCTCGAGAGACGGGGAAGAGGAGTGTCGATGGACGTACATTTTCTTTCTTTCTTTCTTTAACATCTGTTTCGTACTCGCTTCCGGCGATTTTATCTATTTCGCACATTTTAACTAAAACAATACACTTCTGGGGAAAAAAAGCAGGAAGGAAACGTTGTATGCCTGTTGAGCGCAAAAATATTGGAGGAAATGATGCAACCACAGCAAATAACGTAACAGAAACTTTGTAATATTCAATCAGCAAAAAATAAATAAGCAAGCGGAATAATACGTGGTGATTTCGACGCCTAAAAAATAGGTGTGCTCCGTCTCACAAGTACTGCGCGCTGCGCAGTACCTGTGAGGCAAAACACGTAACACTGCGCAGTGTTGTGAGAGTGGCTCGAGCATCTGGCTCAGCATGAGTTCTCGTTGATAAAATTAAACTATTGTGCAGAGCTACGCTCGCGCGTCTGTACCTTTGATTTCGTTAACGACAGAATAAAAGGCGCAGGGCGTTTCTTTGAAATGCCCAATCTCCGGCACGCGCTCGTTGCGCTCGCTTCTACCGGGCGAAGGCGCTAAATCATGAAAAAGTTGCGCCATAACTTTACCTCTCTGCTAACCGGACGCAAACAAATCCGGCAAAAACCTCGCAAGGCGATTGGGTGTTCGGTTTGTATTGCCCAGGCATTTGCCATTTCGGTCCCACCGAATCTTCGAAGTTTCAAAAGGGTCGCTTTGAAGCATTCGCGCTAAGCTCGCTATGGAACGTCATTTTATTGGAAGCATTCCTCGCCTACATCACCGTCTTTGGCACTGTGCATTTAACCAGCTTATCAGTCATTCTGACTTCTACACACATCTTATAATTGCATTGTTCTTTTTGCGTCCTTCAAGACAAAGAAAGTTGTTTTCCTTGCCGCCAAGCACCGACGCTGCGTGTCATGGCGATGCAAAGATGTGCGCATGTTTCGCCGATATGTCGATAACAAAATCTGGATATACAAGAAATGTCTTTATAAAGAAAACCGTCACAGCGAATTCGGAATCTGAATCGGCTCACCAAGAATGCTAAGGTTAAGCAGGAACTGCTCATTCCATGAACCAATAAGGCGACCATGCATGTCTTCAGCACCGGGAAACTTCGAGAAAAGAAAACCGTGTTGTTCGGCCCGGGTAAATAAACTATGCATCGCAGAAATCTCAAAACTCCGTGAGAATGGGACGCTAGCAGCTGAGATATAACGTGACAGTTCGAGAACATGACGTTACCTGAGTCAAAATATAATTGAGAAAAACAAATTTTTCCTGTGAGGGGACCTCCACCTAAGCCTAATATTGTCAAAACAAGAAATGGCACTGTGGACGCCTGTAACATCTACTTCAGAAAAAAAAAAAAGAACCTAAGCAAAAAAAAAATCATTATCTTCCATTCTTGTTGACAATTGATTTGCACTGATATAAATACCACAATTGTCTATAATGTTAGTTCTTGCGTTGAAGATATCTATAGGCTTATGTGAACGTCGGCTCATAGAAATTTTGTGTTTCTCAATTATCTTTTGATCCACATAACGTCATATTCTCAAGCTGTCGCGTTATACCTCAACCGCTAGCGTCACCTTCTCACGGGGCTCAATCTTTCTGCGATGCACAGTTTATTCAACCGGGCCGAACGACAAGGTTGTGTTTTCTCGGAAAAGCCCTGTACTTTTGATGCGAGTGCACGCTCGAAGCACAAACGACACCAAAGTCTTTTTGAAGGAACGAAGCTTGCGCTGGATGTTTAACATCTGAAAGGCCTTCCTGCCTATCATTTTGTCAGTGGCTATATAGTATATACTAAAGCTCACAGCTTTGACTGAGTAATAAATAAATGAGGAGAAACCTCGCTTTCAGCACGTGCTCAATAAAGACGCCTGCACATTTATTTCTTCCGATATCTACTTACCTACAATATCATATATTGGTCAAACTCACAATCGGGTGGTTTCCTTAAAAACATTTCATGCCATTTTACGTTTTTTTTTTCTATTTATAAGAGCGGAAAGAGGAAAAAAAAATTATATATTAATCGCTAAGAGTATGTTACAAATTAACCGTTACCACTGAATGATAGATACACGATTTGCCGTTTCCGAGGCCGATACAGTTGCATCAAGTACCGAATTAGCCTCAATTTAGTGTTAGAATACTTTTAATGTACTCATTAGGCACTTTCTAAAACTTTGATAATTAGCGAGATGTGCCCATTTAAATTACAAAGAAAGTTGCATGTCACTTCGAGCAGGAACTTGTCCTTGCAAACAAAACGGTCGCCAAATGACCTGTTTCTACACGCAAGAAAAGTTTTCAAGTAGCATACGGCAATAAAACTTACCAAGTGCAGTGACCAAAATATTTCTGAGAGAAAAACGCCTTTAAACACTCTTAGTATAGCGTTCTGAGCCTCAAGAGTGACTACGTTTTAAGACGAACTTACTTCCCGTATACTAGATGATCCAAACATCCTATTTTATTTCTGGTAGAAACACCGTACTGCCGGAACTTACACCTTGTATACGTCGTGGACATTGCGGTCTTCTGATACATCCAATAGGTACGAGATACAGCGCCCGACGTTCCCCACAAAACAACACGTTGGAACGCACGCGGCACGTGCTAGCACGTGCCAGATGCTGTGGATCCGCAACGTGATACCACCAGAGGAGGGACAGACGGGGTCGTCCCTCCACAAACCGCGGCGTGACGCAGCACAAATAGGCAGGCCTTTCAGAGAGTCTCCCCGCGGCCTCCTTTTTTTATTTTATAGAAGAGGCGATTAGAGCGGTTGTTACCGACTGGATTAGAGTCGGCTTATCCGGGGCAGTTCGAGTGCATGCCTAGTAGTACCACCCTCGAGGGACCACTTCATCCTCTGCACTTCATGTCTGGTTGCTTGTTGAGGCGGTCTCTGGGAGGGTACGGAACGTTGAGAGCTTGCGCGAGTTGAGGTCGAGTGTGGATTCTATCGGAGCTGGTACGGACGCCGAAAGGGCTTTATGTATACGTACACGTAACACAAGGAGCAAAGGGTTCCTCTCTTTATTCAGGGTTGAAGGGAGCTTTATATAGTGGCGCGCGAGTAGCACGCCTGCTCTGCACGACGTAGTACAGATCGTAGATTCCATCGACGAGTGTCTGTGTATGCGTTTTGGGAAACCTGCTTCCAGCCGGTCGCGGCGTATTGTTTCTGAAATGCGATAAAAGTATCCGTGTCTTTAGCGTCATATGCTCGTTTATCGTCATGACGCAACAGGAAAGAGATTCGACAGACAGACGTGTGTCTTTGTCGTACTTACGCTGGCTCATGAAACTAAGTAAGCTAATGAAGTGGTGGTGTGGCAGGAGTTTGAGTGGGGTACCTACATGTTCGTTACTTATTATTTAGTGCCTGGGCATTCCTTTTGGTGTAAGTACTAGGGTTTAAATGGTGTAAACGCTGTTAATTTTATATCATTTCATTTAATAGAACATAGTCCGTAAAGTGCATCGCACTGTTGTTATTGAATCTTTTTATTAGCAACAGATGTTCTTATTTTAGCAGATGCATTTATATGTTGTTTTATGTAGTTTTCTTTTTTTTTAAGCTTGTGTAATTATGGGAAAAGCTAAAATTACCAGGGCACATAAAAGTGGTGCATCAAAAAGAAGCTTAACCATATGCTAGAGACAGAGGTCACGTGTTTATTTCGCATATCAACTCGTCAAAAAATATGACGACGATGTATTTGTAATGGTGTGAGCTGCAGGACGTCCTGCAGGAAGAGTAGTCTGTTCAAATGAAATATTTTGTATGCTGCAGAAGCGGTACAAAGTAGTCGCGTAGTCAAAGCCTTATTATCCACCGCTTCATAGCTGCAGACGTCAAGCTTTATTGAATGAATCACCTACAAATAATATTGAACAACATCACGTCAAGGCTCAGAAAGACACACATATCACCGATGCAAGAGCTTTTTCCCCAATCCCCATTACTGTACACAGCATATGTTCCACTCGTCTTTGTAGTCGTAGGGTCACACAAATTTTAAGATGACCAATGGACATTTCCTGAATATCGACAATGTATACCATCGTCGCTGCAACAACCTTAAGCGCCACAACCTTCGTCGTGGGCATCATCAGTAGCACCCCGTTTAAGCCTCAAAGAGCGAATCTTCGCTCAGCCCTCCATCCCCCTTACACGGACCGCTCCCCCTGTCATTCAAACGTCCGAACCTTCATTGGGAACCACCTAAATCTCAAGTCAACGGTTGATCTCGCGCGCATCCACCCCAAACATCTAAAGCTTTTTCTTCCTCTCATTTCACGCCGCTGCCGATCTTTATTCAGCCCTGCCTGAAAGGAAACGACCTCGTCGACCATCCGTGGCGAGCGTTCTCGCATTGACGCCGCACATTCACGCTCTCGATGCCTCCGCGCTGCGTGCATATACATATACACATATACTATACGTGCACCCGGCTCTCTCGTTCCTCTATCGCGCTCCGTCGATGGCCGTTGTTCAAGATCGCACAAAGGCAGCTCGGCTGTGGGAAGCCGCAGCGGGTCACAGCGGGGTGGTCCATCATTCCACCCGGGGTCCGCCCACGGCCGGCACCAGAGGGCGTTCGTAGACACCACGGGGAGGCCCGTCACAGGGCGTCCATGTTGACACTCGCGCGTGCATCCATGCGTGATCTCGCTTTCGGATTGGGTTGCTTTTTCGGACAAGAGTGCGAGAGCGTCGATCGGGCGGTCTGTCTTTGTGGTACGAAACGCCGGTTCGGCCGTGCTGTTCTGCTTTAAACGTATGTTTTTTTGGGGCAAGCGTGTGGGGACTTCCGATGCGTGTAATCGTTGTTAAAGTAGTCCGGTCGAGGGCATGCTCCGGTTCCCGCGGTAGCCGTGTTTTGATAAGAGCACGTCAATCCTGACTCCTCCGGACCGTCCCGAGGTATGCCTTTGACGTCCGCGCTTTAGCCCTGACCCATTGTATCTGAACGCCTATTGACAAGGTATATACGGTGGTCAGATGCGTTATTCTGCTTCCAGAATGTTTCGCAATTTGTAAACTGGGATTAAAAAAATTTACCTAGTCAAACATTTTATTCACGCCAAATACTCACTGACGGCGTTATGAGCTAATACGTTGGCATATATGGCAATAATCAGCAGGGATTAGGGCGAGAGGAATGCGCTTTGTAACTCCCATTATATCAACTAAGCGGCTGAATTTAAGCTGTGTGCCCGGAAATGTTAAGGACGCATAAAAGCAATCTTTCAAGATCTCTTAACCAGACAAGAGGCTCTTCCTCTAGAGCAGTGTTTTTCAAATGGGAGTCCGCGGACCTATGGTTTCCGCCAAGGCATTCTAGGGGTACGCGAAGCCCAGCCTCATCAGCCAAGACCGGGAATAAAAGTTATCTTTTCTCAGATTAAGAAGAAACGTTTCAATTTTCGTGTGAGTTTTCTCGTGTATATATCAATAGGAGAAGTTTACTTCACACTAGCCCTTACTTATATCCATTTATTAGCTCACTGTCATGATTAACGCATATCATTCCCTTCCCCTCACCACGAACGGGGTCCTTCATCATCTCCGCCGAAACACGATGGGTCTGCGAAACATCAGCCGTTGAGAATCACTGCTCTGGAGTATATCCTACCCATCCATGCTAGCACCCACCACCTCCTCGGTATGGACTATCACAATAGAGTAGACGAGCTTGTTGCTATCCGCAAACATCGTCAGGAAATCCGTCTTCTTCTCACCTCCCAAGGAAGGCACATTTTCACTCAACTAAGCCATTAGGTTACACCCGCACCTCCTCCAAAAAAGGCAGCTCTCTCCCCCACCACCCGCTCATATCTTCGCCCATCACAACTCCCTCTAAACATGCACCCGAGGCCGAATTCAGCGCGACGCGCTCAACGTATTGCTTTCTTCACATGTTACTCCGCCCGAACTCTATATCGCACACACATCTACACAGATGTGACAGAGGCACGGCCATAGCGGTCACGAATCACCATTGGAATGCCGTAGATACTACTGTTCTTCCTCCCATGGACCCATGCCTGGCAGAACTACACCTTTGTCCCCATGCACCGACTTCACCCTACATCGTCTTCACTATCAGACGCCGGCTCCTTGCCGGCGTCTGATATACGACTCACTCACACACGACATTGGACAGCAAATACGACACGATCTACAGTCACCCATTGAGATCGTCTGGATCATAGGTCATGAGGGCATGACGAGCAACGACAAAGCACACCTGCTCGCCCGAGAAGCGCTCCTCTGGGCACCCAGCATCCCTTTGAGATTTTTGTTTGTCCTTTGTCCTCCATGTTCCCCTTCTCCGTGGATTACTTTCGCCATTCTTGTCCAGCTCGCTTGCACCTTTGCATTGAATTACATTATTATCTTAACCTTAAAATGCAAGCCTTTCACCCTTGTTGGTGTTAGACTGGTGGCAGCTGATAAAACCTGTCTGCTCTACTGGCGCCTAACCCCTCGGTAGCTCAGTTAGTAGAGCGCTCCACTGGAAATGGAGAGGTCCCGGGTTTGATACCCGGACAAGACGGAATTTTTCGGTCGCACACCAGTCACCTAGCTGTTTTGGAGATTTGTGTTCGTCCTTTGTCCTCCTTGTTCCCTTTCTTCATGAATTACTTTCGCCATTCTTGTCCAGCTCCCTCGCACCTTTGCATTTAATTACATTATAATCCCCAGATGCATACATGAAGAGACCGGCATAGTTTTCGTCATTACTGTATACTCTTACCAAAGAACTACAACCAAATAGTGAAAACAATCTGACGAGAAGTTGCCTCATTGCGTATATGTGTGCATTCATATGTGTGAGCATGTGTATATGTATAAATATTTATATGTATATCCAATGTTTCTCCTTTTTTCTTCTTCTTTTTGATTTTGTCACCGTTGTGTGTTTGCAAGGGGGTTCGTGACCAGTGAAGCTGGTCGGACAGTTTTTTGCCCTGCTCCCACCATACGTTTATGTATACGTATACGGTGAATACACTATTACTATTGATATAAGTGCTACAACTTGCGCAGGATAGTTACAATAAAACGCAGCGGCACCCATTGCAGTTATACGAATATCGCTACTAGGTCATCATTCCTGGAATCGTTGTCTTCGTTGAAACAGGCACCCACGTTTGTGTTTTCTGGTCAGAGATAACCATCGTATGAGGGCCCATTTTTAACAGAGGTACTACTGACCGAGTACGCAGAGTTCACCCGTAGCTGCTGTCATGCTGTTTACAAAAATCGGTCTATGACGTCAGAGTTAACTAATTTATGAGTAACACATTACAATAATATTTATCTTCCTTTCTAAATTTTGTGTACGTTTTCTTTTTCTTTTCTCTTTTTTCTTTCCAGTTAGACGAATCGTGCATCGGGGCAGAGTACAGATCCTGTTCCCGGCGCGCTCCTTCTTGTCTGCCTCAGTTTCGACGATTGAAGCCGGTACGTTCGCGCACTTTATAGATCACTTTCAGTCGCTGCTGCGAACTGCCGAAGCCAGCAAACGACTGGCCATAAACTGCGCTCGCAGCGTGGGCTCGAAAGCCGAGCAGTTTTGGGATAAACGTGTAATGCCACTGAGCCGGATCGTCTACAACCAAACAGCCAAAAACGGAAACACAGAAGAGAAACTACCTCGCCAAGACACGAAAAGGATATGATATAGGAAAAAAAAATAATTAGGAAAGGAGTGCGAAGAATCAGAAAGGGAAGGGGGGGGGGGGGGTGGAGCCGAACGTGAGGAGGCAAACCCAAGGCTAAAAACCGCGGTATGCCACTGTCGAAAACCGACCGCGTAAAGTATAAATCTCACAAAGACTAAAAAAACATATGAACGAGATGGATGATAAAAAATAAACTGTTTTCCAAAAAAAAAAGAAGAAGAGATGTATACAGGCGACAAGGCGGCGCACGATGTCGATTAACTGATTAACAGTGTAGACCACATCCATCACGGTAGCCATGTTGGATGACCGCCCGCAGCTCGCGGTGCCCCCTCGCGGCCGGCCTCGACACTATAGTCCACCGCCCTGCACTCCCCGTCCCCCTCCCGCCTCCCGCGTATGGTGTATATGTGTCGCAGTTTATAAACGATCCGATGCGGCGGGGTGAAGAAGAGAAAGGGGGAGGGTGATCGCCGGGATATGGCATGCGGCTCGGTTTTTGGCGCCCAACGTGGGGTGATGCCTTTACCCGCCTCCTAGTGAGCCTGGGAAGTGATTTCTCGTGTTCGACGTGGTGCGCAACGCGCGGCAAATGCGAAAGCGTGCATGCCGCTGCTGCGGGTCTCTCAGGTCTCCGCGACCAAGTCTGAAAGCTTGCTCCCCCCCCCCCCCCCCCCCCCCTCATATTTCATCCGTCTTTGGTGTCACGCTCTTAAGCGCGGTGTTTTTGCGGGTTCTGACCCCCTCAAATAAATGCGCGGTCGAGAAAGTGGTTTTGGCGGTTTTGCTCTTAGCATGCGCGTGTATATTTTTGGGTTCTCTTTCGTTCGATTATTTCGGCTCTGGGAAAGTTAAACAACGAGCGATTGCCGGAACATGTTCGGGAAAGTGTTACGCGGGTTTGACGCGGTTTTCGCTTCACACGTCATTTTTATTTCTTTTTTTTTTTTTAGCTTGCTTCATTTTCTATTTTGTATGTCTGTATATGTGTGAATGTGTGTGTGTGTGTGTGTGTGTGTTTTCGCAAATTCATTGGCCTTCAAGCTGCCCTTGCACGACCGATGAGCTCGACGGGGTGGCGTCACACTAATGTATGCGATGCGCAATATGAGCAATGCAAATAAAACGGCGAAGCAATCGCATGAACTGAAGTTGAAACCGAAATCCCGAACGACTAGGCGCAACAACAAAAAATTCACAAAAGCGAATTTAAGGTACAATGCTCCACAAAACTTAACGCTTCCGCGCGTATGCCGACCTTGGAGGAAAAACGCTATTCAAGCGTCTATCCCTTCAGCTACTCAGTCACGTGACGTTGACCTCTGTCTGAACCGGGGTACAGGGAACCCACGTTAGAACGAAGTAGCCGGAGACCTCAACCGTCCGTCTAATTTATCATCCTATTTTGACCGCAAATTAACCGACTCACTTATCCACGGCCTCGTGTCGTTTGGGGACTCTTCAGAAATCACACGCGGTCAAAAGCAGGTAAAAATGCAGCTACCGGTTTTTGACAGCGCGAGCAACAAATGCATCGTTGTAAGAGTGAACCGTTAAAAAGAAAAATGTCATGCAAAGCTCAAATTCTTCATAGATCTTTTGTGACAACATAGCAAACGATTCGCTCCCCGATATTTGTAGGTAACCCAGACAGGCATGGCAATCAGTCGGCCTCCAATGACTGAGCTCAGCCGATTCGATAGAGCCGATCAAGCAGTGTCAAAAGTGCGTCGTCACGGCGTTTGTCGTTTTTGTACGTGTGCTATGTAAAGCACAAGTTCGTCTGCTTTTTCGCAGGGGTTGTAATGACGTCATAACGCCGAGCTCTGATTGGCTCTGATTGAAGGATAGTTGGTAGATCTCAAGGCAGCTTGCTTTGAGGTCTACTCACTATACTTCAATCAGGGCCAATCAAACCTCGGCGTTCTCACGTCACCACAGCCCAAGAGAACGAACTCGCGCTCCGCATAACCTGCTAAACAATCGCGCAGTGAATGCGCCGTTATCTTGCGATTTTTTTTTTGCGTTATTTTTTTAGCCGCTGACATGGTAAACGCACAAAGGCTGCGAGCGCCGAGTCGATGAACTTTTGACGCTGCTTCATTGACTTCATTTGGGTCTTAATATCGGTTGCGTACGTACTTACCGTGAAACAGAGTGTAGCTCTGGCAAGCCCACATCAGGGATGGGGAATGTCCGGTCACGTAAGGAATAGTTTACGCAATAGCCGCTATAGGGTAGCACCGCTCTGCAAACTCAGGTTCCCTTTAAGTATGTCTATGAAATATCTCGCAAAAAAAAAAAAAAAAGAAGAAATATTTTTCTTTTGAGAAAACAACAAATTTTATGTTTATGCGCACAGCAATCCGGATCGCTGGCTGCCGATCTACTGGCAACAACGAGCAGGGGGCGTTCGTGACGTCAAACGTTGTATCCGAGAGCAGACGACGCTCCCTGTGCGTGTCTGTGGCTGTGCGGATTCAGTCTGGTTTAGGCTGTTTGCAGCAGGCAAGGGGAGAATCGCTGATATGCCGTGGGGTGCAATAATACCACAAAGAAATGCAGCAGAGTAGCATCTCATATCGGTTTCCGACCGAGAATTCTCTGTGACGGAAGTGGGTCCGAGCAGTCCGACGTGAATGCTGGGTCCCACCGTTCGCGACTTGCTAGAAAACAGTTCGCACCGTGTTAGCAACCAAAAAATTTCATACCATTCTGCTTGTGAACCGACAACTATGACGGCGGATCGCGAATGCCACCGCCACGGGTAGTCCCTCGGAGGCGGTGCCGGCGGATCGAATGCGAATAGTCGATCGTCTGAAATCTCGTACATAAAATCTTATAACATTTGCTGGCCATCGTTTGATTCAGACAAGCTTGCTGAATCGTAGCCAAACTAAGAGGGTTGACCAATAAGTCTCGCCGTCTAGACTGTAACCTTTTTATTCCGCGATGGAGTCGAAAGATGTTTCATTGAAATAAAAATTTGGAATCTCTTCTTTCCCAGGAGCACGCAATTCCATATAGTCTCCACCGGCGGCGGTGCACTCCCGCTACCGGTGCACTACTCTTCGCGTGCCGTCGTAGACGATGGAGGGTGGCTGTTATCGACACCAATGGCGCGCTGCATCGGTAACCTCGTCGTCGGACGAGGTTGCCAATGCAGTGAAAGGTACACGGTTCGTGTACCGTTCTGATGTTCGTTTATCTTGGCAAACAGCTAAAAGACTGATGGCGCAAAGCCCGGGCTGTAAGGTGAACGAGACAATACATCTTGGCACTGCAGCTCCTCCAGCGCGGCGTTGGCCTCGTCAACAGCCGCCCTCAATCATCTGCTACGGCATGCGGAGAGTAGTACACCGCTAGCGGAAGTGCATCCCCGCCGCTGGGGACTACATTGAAAATTTGGGTGCTCCTGGGAAAAAAGGGTATTCCAAACTTCCATTCGAATGTTGCATCCTCCGGTACGCACTGCGCATGTGTGAGTCTTGTGCAGTAGCACATACGCAGTTCGTATCGGAGGGCCCGTCGCACAGTATCGGACGGTGTAACGCGGTTCGCTAAAACTCTCTGTTTGAGTCGTGTGTTTCTGTATGACGGTCCTGTCACACTGACATTGATCATATCCGGAGCGCAGGTTCGTCTGCTTCTTTGGCAGGGGTTGTGGTGACGTCACAACCCCTGCAACGCCACAACGCCTGCAAAAAAAGCAGACGAACTTGCGCTGCGCACATAAACAACTCTTTAGACATTTTCAAAGCGTGCATACGTACGAAGGAGACATATGCTTGATGCGTGTCCGCAAAAAATTATGTCATCGTGTTTGCACTGAACACCGTGTCTTTTGTACGTTGTGTGAGCAACGTGACTGGATCTTTAGAAACAAGTTTGGTTCCGTAGAGAAAATGCAATCCAAGGGATGCTCTTTGTTAACGCGGCGTCCCCAGCAGCTCTCTGTGGCTACGTTTCCATGAATGCGATCGTAGCGCATCGAATCGAGCAGGGACCAATCGCACGCAGGCTGTCTTCCTACTTCTTCCTCTTCTACCTATCTGGTACCAATCAAAATTGTCAAATCTTGATCCGATGCGCAGCGGTCGCATCCAAGTAAACGCAGCCTGTGTTCTTTTCGCTCACCATGGTCCCAAGATCCATAGTTCGAGAATACTTTTTCTCTGGCATTTCGTGCCGACAGCGTTTCGATTGTAATTGTCCATCTTGCTTGGGATGAAATGTTCACGTTAAGAAATGGTTGAATCACGCGGTGTCCTTGCATGATTTCTTTATATAGAACGTTATTTTGCACATACCAAACCCTTCTTCATTTTTCTGAAGATACAAAAAAAGTTCCCAACGAAAAGTAACTTGTCAAGTGGAAGCTCCTCCCACCTTTTTTCACTGTAGCAGAGCGAACGCTGGGGAGGAGGTCTCCTCCTTTCCAGCGTTCGCTCTGCTAGCGTACACAGAGGTGGGAGCAGCTTTTACTTTACTTTTAACCTGTCACCGACTATAGGCTATAGTTACAAGTTACTAGAAATTTTAGCTAAAGTTGCAACTGCAAAAAAAAGTGGAAAACTTTTTTTTTTTTTTTTTTTTTTGAGGCACGCGGGCATCACGTTACTTGAGATGACTGTACCTGAGAAAGGGAAGGATAAGGGACTGAGTAAACTTGTATGCGCAAGCACAGAGGACGGACACAAAGAGAAATAATTCTTTTAAAGAAGCAACGAGTTGTAATTTTTGACAACTCCGTAGAAAATATTTTAGCGCCTTTCAGAGTCATGAGATGGGCTTTTCCTTTCCTCATGAGCTTCCGTCTCATGACTCACTCCAGCTCTTAGGTATCAGACTGATTTTAAATTATGATCATATGTAGTGGAGTTACATCCCTTTGGTGCAGAAAGATCTGCTGCCGTTTGACCCGGCCTATTCAAAAATTGTTAAAAAAAAAAAAAAAAAAAAAGCTATGCGGAGCGCAAGTTGTTGAACTTGCGCTTCGCATAGCCAATTTCTGCCTATAGGGTCTGCACTCAGGAAGTCGTGCCCACACACAATGCGGAGTAGCTTTGATAGTCATGTAGCCAGACTGACGTCGGTCGGTCGGTTTCGTTTTTGTTTTTTGGTCATGACGGCTGTCGCTGAGACGCCGCTCCAGAAGATCAAGGATACTCTCAAAAAGTGAGACGAGCCGCTAAAAAGAGCGTGCAAACCAGAAGTGTTGCGCTATGTGCATCAAGCTTCCCACAACCTGAAGAAGGTAGCGAACAGGTACAATATGTCCATTGTATTTTCTGCGCAGCACAAGCTTCCAAGCCTTTGTTCAAAAATTTCTTCTAAAAAAGAAAAGTGGTTGCAACAAAATAAATGTTAGACCGTATATGTAATGCTCCAAAACAGTGGTGTACAAGATTCCGCTCACCTGTGGGAAAGCCTACATTGGTCAAACGGGACGTTGCATCAATGACCGGGCACGGGAGCATGAGTTATCGATAAAAAATCAAAGCAAATGCGAACTTCTCCATGCATTATGGGGGCATGTATGTGTGGTCCACGACTTCACGAGATTAATATCCTGGGCAGGAGTAAAGATATACTAGAGCAAGAGAGCTGATGGAAGCGCTTTGTATAAAGAAGAAGGGAAATGCCTGTGCTAGCGACACTTAGTATTTTTTTAACATTGAATTTATATTTGGACTGATGCAGTGATTTTGGCGCACCGGGAATTTCTTTGTTTTTTTATGCTTTCTTATTTTCGTTTCCTTCATTTCTGCCAAGCTTCTCATGCTCCTTCTGAACCTTTCGCGGTCGCTTGGCAGCGAATAAAATTAGTTGGAAGCGTGCTGGTCCTCGTCCACTCCTTCGTGTTCGTCCTTCGTGTTTTCGCATATGAGTGTACTCAGTACCATGAACCAACTAGCCGAACGACGAGTCTTGCTAGATGATGAGGAAGACACATAAAAGGAGAGACAGTACACATGGCGTTGGAGACGTTGTCCGTTGTCTTTCTTTTTACATGACACACAGCTAATACCGAGATTCGACGGTTTCCGGAAAGTCATCTGTCAAACGTACAATCAGCACGAAATGAAACCCGAACGCCGGAACGCGTGGCCGCTGATACAGGCTGCTCCACCTGGAGGGCCCCTGAGAACTAATGGAAATGCACCGGGGTTCGAGAGTGCGGGGCCTACTAAGATGAGCTCGACCACCGCGCGGCGCGTCTGGGAGTTCCGCGCTTCGCCGGTGGCGCGCTGTAAGCGCCGTCACATTCAATGCAAAAAGCACTGTCACTCGCTTTGTGTATCGGATTCCCAGCGATATCTCTCCAGCGCTGTCATTCATTATCACTTTGTGTATCGCAAGGGCAAAATTAAAGTTAAAACATTTCGTGCACAGAAGACCCGTAGTGCTCGATGACGTCTCACCGGAAACAACATGCCACGCGCGGTTTCTGAGAAATAGTGAAACGTCATAAACGCGAAATAAAATTTGTTTATTCGCACACCCATATTCTTTATGAAAAAAAAAGATGCTGCAACAGATCGACGCGGATGCCTCGGTTTTATGAGCAATGCGCATTTTTTCGTGCGAGGTTATCAGTCGATTCTTAAAACAATCGAGAAATTGCTCGCTAAGGTTCTCTTCGGTAACCACCGATATGCCAGGCGTATCAATTCCGGAGCGAAATAAATTTATCACCCTGACTGAGCAGGGCCTATCGCAAACAGCTATAGCCAGGTTAAGCGGCCGCCCGGTGTCGACGACAGGGCGACAGTGCGGCGACAGAAGAGCACACCGAGTGACGGCGGTTGCAGCGCGCCACCGGTGAAACGCGAAAGTCCCAGACGCCCAGCGCGAGGGTTGAGAATATCTTAGTAGGACCCGCACCCTCGCACCCAGGTGCATTTTCATTAGTTCTCAGGGGCCCTCCAGGTGGAGCAGCCTGTATCGATGGCCACGCGTTCCGGCGTTCGGGTTTCATTCCGTGCTGATTGTACATTGAGAACATGTTGGTATATGTTTACATGAAGCACGCGAAAGTATCCGTCAGCAGAAAAGGCTCATCGCAAGCTCCTTTCACGAGAAAGATCGGTTGGTTGGTGGTTGCTACTTGACAACTGAGTGTCTCGACTCTCTTTTCTTGATCCCATCAGGCCTGACTACCTTCGAGTTATTGAGCTTTCTGAGACTGGTCGCTCTGAAACTTGTGGCGAGCGAAATAGATGCCTCCTTAGGAAATCGTCGGAAGAAGCAAACCGAAGGTAAATACCAACAAATTATAAACCACGCAACTACAAATAATTTTGATTTGATTTCATGTGATTTGTACTCACGTTTTTGTCGTCACGCCAAGGTGGTGGGGCCAGGTTAGGGACAGAACATGCGCCCACGCACCGCTCTTTAATAATAGAGTTGCTGCGCACACGCAATGCTCATAACCAGTGAACTGGTTTATAGTGTTTACCATGCATGATTGAACCAATTTGCGTCTTTATTTTTCCCCCGATTACGTTATAGTGTGACTAAAAGGACGCGAGTAGTTCACAAACTCACACCAAAAAGTAGGTGCATATATATAAATTTCTGCTACTCTTAGGTTTTACTATTTCAAATATACACCATAAATAGATCTGGACCAACAAATCCAAATCCGCAGGTATTCGGGAAAAAAGAGCGACAAAAATGAAAGCCGTTTACAACTCCCTGTAACGCCGAATTAGAGCGCAGCTCTTGAGGAGGAGGAGCCAAAGCCACAAAGGTCACGTGACCCCCCTCAGGTCACGTGAGGGGGTCACGTGACCTTGGTGGGGTCACGTGACCCCCTCCCCAAAATCACGTGACCTCGGGAGGGGGGCCACATGACCTGGGGGTGTCACGTGATCTCGGGGGTCACGTGACCCCCCAGAGAAATTTTTCCGCTAGATTTAGCGAGGAAATTTTTCCACTAGATTTAGCGGGAAAATATTTCCGCTAGATTTAGCGGGGAATTTTTCCGCTAGATTTAGCGGGGAAATTTTTCCGCTAGATTTAGCGGGGAAATTTTTCCGCTAGATTTAGCGGCGGGGGCATTTTTCCACTAGATTTAGCGGGGAAATTTACCCATAATGCACCGCGCAGTTACGCCGACGGCGACGGCGACGGCGACGATGATGCCGCTCGAGCCGGAAACGGGCGCCTAAGAGCTGCGCTCTAGAATTATTTTATGACTGGAATGGGGAACGTTGTCGCTGGAAGTTGTCCATTAAATAAATTACCGCTGATACTGCGCGCAGTCGCACTACATAAATGGGGAAACAAAACGTCATTGAAAAGTGTTTATTAATGCCCTCGGACGTCCTTAATTGGTCTCAGCCAACAAATCAGGACGGATCTTGGTGAAGGATGATACAATCGACTCCAGCGGCCAGACCACATTTCCTCGAACAAAACAAAAATCCCGATAACCAACGGCAACAGAAAACACAAACAGAAATTGAAAGAAAGAGGACAGTAAGTGCCAGGGAGAGAGACAGAAAGAGAGAGAGTCAGAAAGAGAGGGGGGAAAAAAGGGAATATAAAGGTTGAACCGAGCCAATTAAATGCAAATGTGTCCAATACGCAGGGGTAACTTTCGTCACTTTAGCACCCTCGTCTCCACTCGCTGGATCCCAACCAACAGCAAAGGGCTTCTAGGAAGGCTAAATCTCAGAGGGGAACAAAAAGCCACACGAAAGAAAATATGCCAGGACGAGAAAAGGGGGAGATAAAGTAACGAGGGAAGGGAATAGAAGAGAAGCTGCTTGAGAGGGGGTGGAAAAGGGGAGGCAGGGCCTTCATTTAACTTCATTTTCTCGGAAGTCGCCGAGATTAAATGCCAGGATTAAGCTTTGACTGCTACCACCACCGCCGCGTGGGGTTCATACAGCGCATGCGTGGCCTCGGAAGGGGGAGGGTGTGCCGGGTGGTGGTAGTCACCTTTATATTGCGCTAGAAACCGTCCCTGCACCCCAGAAACACTTTCATATTGAAGCGGCTGGCTCTATACGTATATGCTCTCCCGCAGGGGGAGGGGACGGGAGAATCGGTGGGAAATAGCGCTCGGTTTTTGGCGTGATGGATGCCATTCGGTTTATGCTAATCTCTCGCTCCTGCTTCGCTGCCCAAGTTGCGCGTAGCGTCGCGGCGTCACGCCTCTCGGTGTGTGTGTGTGTGTGCTTGCCAAGAATAACCTTCCCCGTGTTATGGGTTGGTACTCGCTTTCCCGAGACTGAAGCGCAGAGCGGTGATTTTGGAAGCGGGCAGTGACTTTCCACGCTATAAACTCGTCACGTTTGAGGCTGACTGGGACGATGTGTTTGGTCGACGGGCACGCTCGGGACGTAAGAACCTATATGCCAAACATCCTACGGGTTCGAGGGTCTGGAAACATGGGAAATACTTTTGAAGCTGTCACACGATTATCCCAAGTAGAATGCATAAAAAGAAGCACAATACATTGATCTCTTTTTTTTTCTAAAAAACGTATACTCCCTAACAAGTGACATTACTTTGCTTACAGGTCTGAAGAAAGTCACCAACTATTGAGGTAGCAAAGAGCGTGTTAGTGCGGGTTTTTACCTTATCGTCTATTTTCCGCCATCCACTCCTCCTTAGTTACTTTCCCTTTCCTCGGAAATTTTCTCGTCTTTAGTCGGTTGCTCGGTTTCGGGATTCCTATATGTCCGTTGCTAGTTGAAAGATGTGGTTGTGTTGTCTTTGCCTTTCATGTTTACTCTTTCTTCAATCGCAAAAATTTCAAGTGCACGTAATTGTGTCAGCAGCGCAATTGATTCCTTTTGTAGCAATTCTTGGGGTTTTCCTTGCAGAGCGCCGCTTTTCATCGAAGTCGTTCGGCACCGTCTCCGCATAGTCTCTGCCCATAAACTATATTTAAATGAACTTGTTTATGATAAACACAATAGAAAACACTGTGATTTTAAGAAAACCGAGGAAGGGCAATTATAGTCCTACCTTTAAGGTTTTGTGTCACCCTTAAAAGGACTGTTTCTGACGCGCAAGGTAACTGGTTTCGTAGAAACACTAACTTCACGTCTGCTTCCCAAATGTATTGCCACCGCCGTTTTCGCTCACCACGACAGAAAACCTTTTTCCCCACGCTCAAACATTTAACCGCACGCACACGACAGCGTTTCGCCTACTTTGAATAACAAGGGACAAGCCCCACGCACGGTTTTAATTTCTATTCGCGCGCTTCCGAGGAGCAACTGTTTGATGGATGAATTCGGGAATGGGAAAGCAACAAACAAACCAGGGAGCAAAAAAAAAAAAAAAAATCGCGCGGAACTTTAATTTTTGGCTTTAAAGAAATTGAAAAACGTGCTCTCCCGTATTCATTAACTCTGCTTTCTTTTTTTCCTGTTGTCACGTGGAGTGCACGGTTGATCGGTGAAGTCGGTGATCGATAACTCATCCATTGTCCACGAGCCGTCGTCACGGCTTTGTTGAACCAGTTACGTCGCTGGTAATTCCGCAAAGAACCGCGAAAACAGGGAGGAAGATCACGCTTTGGTAAGTTCTCATTTCCGTTTTCCTCTAGTCGTATTTTTTTCTTCCTTTGTGTGTGTGTGTGTGTGTGTGTGTGTGTGTGTGTGTGTGTGTGTGTTACAACCACGGAGGATTCAAACGAAAATTAGTCTGCTTGGATGACTGGTTCTTGCGGTCTTCTATTGTGCTCGAGCGCGGCGTGAGATTTACCGTGTCACGTTTTCACGCCCGGAGTTCCTGACGACCCCCCGTGATAACACCCCGCCGAGGCGGAATTGCTTCTAGCACTGGATTGCTTCCACCACGTGCTGTAGTGTGGAAAGCTCGCGCACGCTGACCGTCACATAAAGAGAGAGAGAGAGAAACATTTGTGCAAATATGTTTTGGCGAGGGCATCGGCATACTTTAACGCTAGCGAAGCTAAGAGCGATTTTGTTAGGTTGGTGGCGTGGTACACTGATAAAATTCCTATCCCTCAATTACATCTAAAATATTGACACCACGAAGACAGCTAGATTATAATATTCCTTCGTTGATTTGAACTGAAAGAAAGTAATGTTCATTAGAGCTCAAAACTCGAGCGAACGTATTGCCCGTGCTCTCAATTAATTCGGATTTTTATTAATTTTTGCTTTAAGTGCAATAAAGACACTATAGTATTGTTGCGTTTCCCACTAACAACTCGTTCATTTACTGGACGTCCGTTTGCTTGGCTCGTAGGCTTCCAACTGCTCTCGCGAGCACTGCTGACATGTTTTTTGTCCTCGTTGTTTTCATATCCGCGTCATCGCCTTCGCTACACTATCCCCCTCCCGTATTTTGGGAATTTATCCAGGCTTAACAAAGTCCTTCGTCATACGACAGTCAATTGCGGTTAACCACGAAAGCTCGGGATCGATCGTTTTGACGTATGCGACAGACCACGTCACTGAGCCGCTTCGCGGTTGTAAAGGGCCCTTGCCAGTGACGCTGCAGCTTTGGGGACAGTCCTCTTTTCCAAATAGGGTTATACAACCATGCCCTGTCGTCTGGAGAAAATGGGCATGTTGTAAGGTGTGCGTTGCGAAGCCGCTTGGACAGCCGTTGTCGAGCCAATTGCATTCGCTCGAAACTCGTTCTCAGTTCTCTTACGAAAGACAAAGGGTTTATGGACGGTTGTAATGATTATGGGATGGTTATTTCACAGGGCATACGAAGGTCATGGCAGAGCAGCATCATTGCTGACGCATAACCGGTGACCTCATGAGCTGCTGTACGGTATGCGTACAAAAATAGGGGCACGATGGCGTCCCAGTCATTTCGGCGATCATTTACAAACATCGACAGATGATGTAAAATGGCGCGGTTCATCCTTTCCACCGAGCCGTTTGACTGCGGGTGGAAACGTGTGGTCCTCGTTTTGGCGAAGTTGAAAATCTTGCAAACTTTTTGAAATACCCGAGATTCAATGATCCAGCCTTGATCAGAATGAATGCTCAGGGGTGGTTCAATTTTTCACCAGGGCGCCAGCAATCTCGTGGGCGGTCTTGTTTGAAATGGGAATAACCTTCGGCCACTTCGTAACGTAGTCAACACTGACTAGCAAGGACCTGTTTTCAGATTTATATCGAGTAAGTGGCCCCAGCACGTCAATACCAACGCGTTCAAAAGGCGTCCCCGTCACACGCTCTTGAAGTGGTGCTCGCTGTGTGACGTGAGGTCCTTTACGGGATGCGCACATGCCGCACTGACGGCACCGCTGCTTCACTTCACTGCGGCACTGCAGCCAGTAGAAGCGTTGGCGAATCTTTCTTATTTTGCGATTCGCGCCGAAATGCGCTCCTTCTGGGCTGCTCTGGAGTTGGTGAAATGCGTGGGAGTGCAAAGCATGTGTGGCAGTACCAGTTGCCAGACGACAGAGTCACCCGCAGCGGACTCCCAGCATAGAGTTATTTTAATCTACGCTAGAGGGTAAACTTGCGCTAGTGTGCTGTGGCAAACTGAAGCAGACAGCAACCAGTCGGAAATTTGACTTCAGTAATGCATTTCTGTGGGGAAAAGCGAACGCATTTTCTCCCTGCGCTTGATTATAAGAGTTAATATCACGAATATCTCGCACGTTTCTCGGTCATGCAGACAAAATAATTGGTCAGTTACGGCTTTTTATTTCAAATTCATGGCATCAAATACGGTGCTTAAACGGCTTCGCACATGTATTTATGTGCACTGTCCGACACTATTATGCGAACACTGCGTTTGCGTTTTCCAGTATGGGGTATATACGTGCCAAACGAACGAAGGACATGTGGAAAACACGAAGAGACTACAAGAACTACGCAGTAACACTGGATAAGTAACTCCTCGTGCATGCGGACGATCAAAATTAATTAAAGGCCACGTAATAAAGTACCATTTGCAATAAATAAGTACTTCTTCATTCTTTCTGCTCATGAATATGTGCGAAGATGCTTGTTCTGGGTTCAGATCATCACCCGTATGCTCCAAATCTTTGAAGATAGAGAGAAGCCAGAGAACAAGTGCCCGATAAAAGCTGCCCGGCATAGGAAATAATAAAAATAAATGCCTTTCATAGCCCACAGATTTTTTTTTTTACGTTTTGAATGTTTTTTAACCGCCCGTAAAATTTCATGACGGTGTCATCTTTATATAGTAACAGGACGGGCATATAAGCAATATATAAGCACCATTGGAATGCTGGAGAACCTACCTATGGAACAGAGGTTTGGGCCTGAAATATATCGAAGTTTAACATCGTTGAGTTGTAAAGAAGAATGCTGTCACTAAAGCAGTTACACTTTCACAATGTTAATAAAGGTATATACTATTCGGTATTACCCAAACAACACAAGTTATCTATGTTATTTCCCGGCGAAGAGACAAAATGCAGGCGCGTTTTACCATAGGAATGCGCAGGAGCACCGCAAACGTAGATTGGTTTCTGTCTGCTTCAATTTGCACTCCGAAAGTCGCATGGACACTAGCGCCAGTTGAACCTCTAACGTAAATTATAACAGCTTAATGACTTTCAGCATCGATACAAAACGTTGTCGCGCAGGTATAAATAGTCCCGTTGCAGCAAGTCGCTCTTAAGGCTAAGAGATAAGGAGGATACCTCTTTGCCTTGAGGTCGGCTATTCTTCAACTTCCGTTGTATAAGCAGGCCGATGTTTAGATCGTCATTCTGAGCTCCCCCACTACTTTACGGTGGCCATGCTTCGTTGCTAGAAGGAAATGCTTTGAGCAAAATGCAGCTGCGTTTTACAATGCTTTAGCATTGCTAGCACGACTTCTCATCACAAGGGCAACGCGAAAGGCCTTCGGCATTGGTGTGGAGTAAGCTGGAGCGATGCTCCATGTCGAAGTTGTATTGATAAAAGCGTTTCAGCCATCGGGCGATCTGTCCATCAGGGGTCCTGAAACTCTACATCCAAGTTAATGATACGTAGTCGGGTCGGATAATGAATTTCCGTCCCAGGAGATAATGATGGAAATGGGTTATGGCCTGTATTATGTTCAAAAGTTTGAGCTTGGTGGTGCAGTAGTTGCGTTCTGGCTTCGTAAAAACCTTACTATAACGCAATGACCCGCTCGTGCCTGTCTTGTTCTTGCGATAATACAGCACCGGCTGCCGAGGCGCCAGCATCGGCGTCAGGGATGAATGGTATCGTGTTTTTTAGGCAGGCAAGAGTTCGTGGAGACGTGAGGGCCGTTTTTAGTGTCTCCAATGCCAGTTGGCATACTGGGGACCAACCAAACGTGATTTTTTTTTTTTTTTTTTTTTTTGTGAGGATATACAAGGGCTTGGTGATATGGGTGAAACTAGGAAGGGATCTTCGGTAGTACGATGTCAGCCCAATGAAGCTTTGAACGGCTGCGGTGGATATCGGGGTTGGCCACTCAGCAAGAGAGGAGAGTTTTTGAGGATCTGTGGAAACCCCGTCCGTCAAAATGATGTGCCCGACGTATTCAACCTGCCTTGTGTACAGCAACCACTTCTTTGGTGTAAGCTTTAGGTTCGCCTTTCGAAGCCGTGCAAGCACTAGCACGAGTTTCGACAGATGATCAAAACATGTCTTGCAAAAACCACAATGTCGTCGAGGTATACAAGATAAACTGTGCCTATGACAACGTGCAGAACGGATTCCATTAATCTTTGAAATCTAGCCGGAGTGTTGCAGAGTCCGAATGGCATCACTCGGAAGTGATATGAGGCATGATCTGTAATGAAGGTAGTGGTCTCTCGATATTCTCCATGTACGGGAACCTGCCAATATCTATTCTTGAGGCTTGAAGTCTAGCATAGAAAACACAAGCGCAGCCTGCGAGAGCGTCCAAGATGTCGTCAGTTCGAAGCAAATGAAAGGAGGCATTCTTGGTGACATCATTAAGTCGTCGATAGTCTAAGCAAAAGCGTGCTGACCCGTACTTTTTCTTTACTACTGGGACTGGTGAAAACCAAGGGGAACACGCGGGTTCAATCACTCTCTGTTGTAGCATTGTCTTTATCATGCCGTTATTGGATGACCGCTGAGCAACGGGAACGCGTCGAGGAGGCTGTCGTACAGGGGCAGTCTGTCCCGTCACAATCCGGTGTGTTGCAGCTGATGACTATAGACAATATCCCTGTCGCCCGTACTGAAAAACTTTGTAAATCTTTCAGGTAGCTGATGAAGCTTACCCGCGTTGGTTTTATCGAGGCCAACAGTCGCGCCCTCGTAGAGCGTTAAAACGTGTGGGCCAATTTGGTTAATAACGCGTGGAGACACAAACACGGAACGCGGCATTTATTGCGAGTGTACTGTCGCAGAGCACCGTCACTCTGGCAGCACCCAGGGGAAACGAGTCGGCTTTAGATGCAGCAATCAGGCATTGAAGTCAAGCACGCACTTGTGTGCTTCAAGAAAATCAACGTCAAGGATGCCCCGCTCCTCGACAGCCACAAAGACAACGGGCAAGGCAGCTTGAGGGCTTCCTACGGTGAAAGGCACGGTTGTGTAGCCCAGTGCAACTACCATCTTCCCTGTTGCGGTCTGCAGAGCACATCCACCAGAGTTTGGTGGGACACAACTCGGTTTGCCTTTACCAAAACTTCTGGCCGGACTACAGTGGTTGTTGGGCCGGTTTCGACAAGTGCGCATACTGGTACACATTCGACGACGCATTTGAGGTAAATAGAAAACAAAGATGAAGCCAAGACTCGAGTTGACGTGATTCTCTTTGGAGGCATTGTCGTTGAGGTCCGGCTACCAGGACCAAGCTCATAATTCTGGCACTGCGACCGTGTGTGACCTTACTGGTGGCAATTCCAGCAATTCCAGGAGGCGTTTGCAATTCCAGCAATGAAATTCCAGGAGGTGTTTGCGTCTCTATAGCTGGAGTGTGCGGTTGTATGAAAGAAATCCTCCAGACTTCTTCGTGACGTACGTTATAAGGTCTAATACCTATTGTTAATTCCGATATTTTGCTAATGTCAGGCGTCTTTTGTTTAATACTTGCTATATATAGAATAAGTAAAGTGTACTCGTACAGTTGTTTTAAGGATAGGACGTTCAATGATTTAAGGCTTTTAAGCAATGGTTTCGTTTGGGTTGATTGTGGTACATTCATTATAGCTCGGATCACCTTCTTTTGATGGATCGTTAACTTGTCTAAGTTAGTTGTGGTTGATGTGCCCCAGACCAAGCGACAATAATTCAAATGTGACATACATAAAGAATCGTGGATAAGAAGCTTAATTTTGACTGGTAAACTAGAACGGAACTTGTTAAGAATGCCGACAACACTTTAATTTTTTTATTACAATTTGAATGTGGGTGTCCCATAACATGTTTTCATTAAACATTACACCTAAGGTTTTTACATTCGGGACGACTTCAATGCTAAAGGGGCCAAGTTTAAGTCGCAAGTCAATATTTACCAATTTATTATGTCGCTTAAAAATAATCGCTTTTGTTTTCGATGTATTAATTAGTAGAGAGTTTGCTTCGCTCCATTTATATAAATATACCAGTGTATTGTTAGTCGTATCTGCAAGTGTGTCGATATTGTTAGCTGAAAAAAGTAGTTTTGTGTCATCAGCATAAATTACGAAAGTGGTGTTTGGGTTAATCGTTACAATGTCGTTTATATAAACGTTAAACAGAAGCGCGCCTAATATACTTCCTTGAGGGACACCTGTTTTTAATGCTTAAAAGTCTGAAGAATAGTTGTTTATAAAAACAGATTGTTTACGATATTCCAAATATGATGTTAACAGCTTTAGGGTTAGTCTACGGAAACCATAAAACTGAAGTTTATTAATTCAGGTGGTGTGATTTATGCGATCAAATGCTTTAGATAAATCAACATAGACACCAATAATTAAAAGTTTTTGTTCGAATGATTTTAAAATTTATTCTTTTTGATTCAGTAGCGCGAGTTCAGTTGATCTGCCCTTCCGGAAACCATATTGTGATGAGGTTATGAGCAAGAAACGGTCACAAAAAGAAATCATACGACGATGAAAAACTTTCTCTGGGCACTTTGAAAACACAGGAAGAGTGGAAATTGGTCTGTAGTTTAAATGATCGTTTATGTCTCTACCTTTGAATATAGCAATAACTTTCGCAATTTGAATTTTTTGGGGGGAAAGATTCCGGATGAAATTAAAATGTCGAAAATATGGGTAATTATGGGTGCTCGTATGTCCAGTACATATTTAACAGGCTTGATTTGAATGTGGTCAATATCAGTACATTTGTTATTTCGAATTTCGTTAAACATATGATAAACCTCATGTTTATCAGTGGGGGTGAGGAAAGCGCTGTTCTCATTCGGTGTTCCTAAATAACTTGGTGCATCGCTGTTTTGTGTGCCCTATATTAGCTTTACAAAATAATTGTTAAACTATTCAGCTAGAGCCTTTTCTCGTAACTTGGACTCTCCGACCTTTATCTCGGTGACATTGTTTAGCTTTGCTGACCGGTTCAATAATTTATTAATTGTTTTCCATGTCTGGTCCGGCCTGGACATTAAGTGGCCATTAAATAAGCACAGAGGATAGTTATCTTTCAATTTTCTCAGAAGCTTTGTCAGCCGATTTCTATAGGTTTTAAAACAGCGTAAATCATCTGGATCTCTGGTCTTTAAAAGTTTTCCGTACAACCTGTTCTTTTTCCTTATCATTTTTAAGCATTCTCTGGTTATCCAAGGTTTTTGTCGGGAACTTTTTGTCCCCCTTGTTCTCCTTCTGCAGGGATTATTATCGTTATTCTTGTCCAGCTCGCTTGCACCTTCGCATTACATGCCTTCATCACAAATTTCAGGTTCTGAAGATTAAAGCTAAAAAGACTGAAAAGGGGCCAATTCCTTGCGCACAAACCGAACGTGTGAGACTATAGAAAGGAGCATAACTCATCTTGATAATAAAAGGCGAAGTTCCTACTGCGTTGCAGGCAGACTTGGAAATTAATCCGTTACAAGTAACGGATTACTTGTAATCCGTTACTTTTTTTAAGTAATTTTGTAATTGTCACGTTACTTTTTTGGGGAAGTACTTTTTAATGTAATTTCGTTACAAAATATTGGTAATGTATTACTTTAATTACTCGTTACTTTTTAAAAATGTGAGCCTAATATGGGAACTGGAACAATAGGAGCGGAGCCTTCAGCAGCATAAAAGAGCAAGTTCAACAAAATAGAAAACATCAGGAATGGGAGAACAGCCGAAAAGAAAACAGGATTTTTTATATGACCGGTCACTAGAACCACTAGGAAAACGGGCAAGGCATGTACAAATATACGAAAGACAAAGGTCAAGTATAGGACAACACCGAATAGGTACTCCGTCGCCTTCCTTCGTGTTTTTCTTCCTCTCCCGGGCAGGAGAAAGCTCTTTGTGTTTATTCATTTTTGTCTTTTACACCGTTTCACCCCTTCCAATTTCTTCAACGTCTCTCGCTACCTGCACAGACACCAAGCGCGGGTCCGTAACCCCTCGATTCGCGGGTTCACAACTCCCGTAACGAACGATGCAGCCTCGCGCGAGGGGGTCGAATTCTCCTTGTCTCTGATGTGCGCTACTGTATTGTCGCACTCTCTTAAGACACGGCTGAAAAGCGCCCGGCACAAGGCTAAGAGCATCGTCTTCGAGGGTACGGACGATACTTCTTTTGGTTTACTTGTCTAAGCATGGTGGGCGAGTCCACTCCTCACTTCACAGTCAAGTGTCAACATAAAGGGGGGGGGGGGGGGGGTGGAGGGGGGAGGCCATCCAGGAATGCTCAGATGTGCGCTACTGTATTGTCGCACTCTCTTAAGACACGGCTGAAAAGCGCCCGGCACAAGGCTAAGAGCATCGTCTTCGAGGGTACGGACGATACTTCTTTTGGTTTACTTGTCTAAGCATGGTGGACGAGTCCACTCCTCACTTTACAGTCAAGTGTCAACATAAAGGGGGGGGGGGGGGGTGGAGGGGGGAAGCCATCTAGGAATGCTCAGATGTGCGCTACTGTATTGTCGCACTCTCTTAAGGCACGGCTGAAAAGCGCCCGGCACAAGGCTAAGAGCATCGTCTTCGAGGGTACGGACGATACTTCTTTTGGTTTACTTGTCTAAGCATGGTGGGCGAGTCCACTCCTCACTTCACAGTCAAGTGTCAACATAAAGGGGGGGGGGGGGTGGAGGGGGGAGGCCATCCAGGAATGCTCAGATGTGCGCTACTGTATTGTCGCACTCTCTTAAGACACGGCTGAAAAGCGCCCGGCACAAGGCTAAGAGCATCGTCTTCGAGGGTACGGACGATACTTCTTTTGGTTTACTTGTCTAAGCATGGTGGACGAGTCCACTCCTCACTTCACAGTCAAGTGTCAACATAAAGGGGGGGGGGGGGGGGGGGGGTGGAGGGGGGAGGCCATCTAGGAACGCTCAGAAACAGAGAAAGAGAACGCGGCGCAAAAGTGGTGTGATCCTCTTCTGTTTTGTGAGACCGATAGCCACCGCTTCTCTCGCTTTCTATTCCCTCCTCTCTTCTGGCCTCCACGAATACTGGTGCGAAAGTGAGAACCGATGAACGATCGATAACCCGCAACCACCCCTTTTTCTCTGACTCGTCAAGTTTTCGGTCATGACGTGTCCGTCGTCTGCATGACCTTCTCTTAATGAGATGTTCAAAATTCAGGGCATTAAGGAGAACGGAAACTTGCCAAAAAAACACACAATGTCATCAGCGAGAACAACTAACTCTAATCAACGTAAACGGTAAGCTGGAACTACCGCATTCTGCATTGGCTATATATTGTAACGTTAGAACCAAGGTTTTCTTTTCTTGTGAAGGTACACGGAGTGCACATATACTATTTCTCTCAAATACTATATTTTATTTTTACAAGGACTACCATAATACGGGCGTGTAAGAAATAAAAAGTAGTGTTGCAGAACGTTTTTGAAAAAAATATCAAAATTGTTTTTGTTTTTTTTCTGGATAAGTGTACGGAAAAACTAACGTGAAAGTAATTTGTAACGTAATGAGTAAAGTAATCCGTTACTTTTCAGCGAAAGTAATTTTTGACGGTGATTCATTACATTTGAGGCTAGGTAATTTGTAATTGTAATCCATCACATTTTTCAAGTAACGAGCACAAGCATGGTTGCAGGGCAGCACAGTGCGAAACAACCAGCAGACAAACAATTGCAATTAATTCTTTATTATGGCAACGGATTTTTTTTCTTCTTTTTTTCTATTTAATAAAAACTTAGTTTGTCTTGAAAAGATCAGCAGCAAGTTCGTCACGTGTAGACCTTGGCTATTTAATTTCACCAGGCACCATAGGATTGACGCACACAGCAGACGTCGTCGGGACATATATAAAGAGTGTATTTTCCATGTCACAGAATAAATAAAAATAATAAAAATTAATTTCACTGCTTTTCAGATGCAGGTGTTACTTTAAATAAATGAGTGTGTGACGCTGTTTTATATATATATATATATATATATATATATATATATATATAACGATGATATTGGTATATATATATATATATATATATATATATATATATATATATATATATATATATATATATATATATATATATATATATTATATATATATATATACCGATTTCATCGTTCCACCGTAACAAGAAAACACAAACAACCTAAACAACCAAAAATTAATTCAAACAACAATCGCTGATTTTCGGGCCCGCTCCCTTGGCGTTCCTTCTTTGTTTTCTTTAAAAGTTGGTTTTTCGAAGCGAATTCTGGATTAGTTTTTACGGCATCCTTGTGAAAGTTCATGTCTATCTTTAATTTCTTTTTTGCCAAGTTTTGACGCAGGCAAAATGCGCATTCGAACACGGCTTTACCAATGTGTCAGAGCTAAATAACTAAGTATGATTCAAATTGGCAGCAATGTACCATAAAAGCACTGTTGTTGTTGTTGTTGTTGTTTGCTATTTTTTATAATAATTGATAGTTTATCCAACTACGGGAACAAGGGATACAGGAAAGTAAGGTACTCGATTAAATAATATATTCCTCCATTGCGTGCGTGTCAAAAATTTCTAAGACAAAATATCAAAATTTCATGGCAGCGACCGCCGTAACCTATATTTTAGAAAACAACGCAAGTTCGCGTCGAACCGTGCATCTTTTAAACGTATTACATAAACATAAGACAGGAAGACACAAAAAAGTCTCTTCTAATGCAGGTGCCCGAGTCATGTTTACGCGCAACAAATAATTTAGAATCGACAGCCATTTTAGAAAATTCCTTCCAACTCGTGATTGATATTCAGAAACGTCTATTCCTGTACATATATACAATACCTAGTATTGTCTATTGCGAGCTTATGCAATATATTAAAACAAAGAGAGAAAAAACAGGACAGATATAACTTTTCAGGATCCTAATCTCAAACAAAACATGTTTCCCGTCCCATTCGGCTGACGAATCCTTGGCAGCTGCGTCGACTGAAGGGTCATTTTCTTTAATGTAAATAGATGGCTTCCACCCCACCTTAATCCTCTTACGCTTCCCCTGCACCACCGTCCTAAAGTACCGCGAGAAAGCGATGGAACCGTTAAAGTATGACCTTTGTCGGAGTAATAAACCGATAGGCGGTTTCATGTTTGCCCTCCATTATAGACGTATTCCTCGGGAGATGAGAACGCCGAAACTGCAGGCAAACACCTTCTCTGTACATAAAGCTGGGCGAGTCAAGTTCGTCATCCAATGAATCCGGATTTTGGGGGAGGCAGGTGTTTCGTTATTAAAGATTGCGCAATATCACCTCGGTTTCTTTTTTTTTTTTTTTTCTGTGCCTTTTTTTTTAGGAGGGTTATGGATATTTTGGGTATTCACATACAACATAAACCATCAAAAATAAATACATAATCGAGCTAACGTTATGAGGAACTTTTGGGGACTACAATGGGTCCTAAAACCTCTGGTCTACAACTCGAAGTCTATGATTGATTGATTCCCAATTTCCCTTGCGGAAACGCTGCAAAGTATATTTTTTTTATTTATTTGTTCATGATAGTACAGGTTGTTAGAACAGTGCCTTGGTGAGGCACTCTTCTAACAATCCGAGGGAGACGCATTACGTTACCTCTGTTGTTCATATTGATGCAATTTTCATCGTTTCTGCGATATTTTTTTTTATCAACTCCGGTCTGCTGCGCTTATCTACAAGCTCGTTGAGACACTCACTCTGTGACGTAACCTACTATTAGTGACTGGTAACTTTTTTCTATGTATCCTGCGAAAAGGTCATATAATACGGCATGGAAGTTCGTCTGCTTCTTGGTGCGTTTGTTTACCCCCAACCTCTACCAATGACGGCACGAGCTTGGCTGCCTCGTCATCGAGCGTTCTCTATGCTGTCCTTTGTTTGGCTTTCCCCTCTTTGCGTTTCGATGCTGAAAAAGATGCATTTTGGAACACTAGCTCGCCGTATAGACGACGCTGCACAGCATCTGAAACTTCACGCAGGGCAGACTTATAGCTGACTTGAGCGTGCACGGGCAAAGAATGTATCACGTTGTTCTGGCACGTTACCAGATTGTGTCAGTAAGTTCGCACTCAGATGAGTGCAATCAAAAGAGACTTGCATGCTACGCGTTGGAATAATTAAAGTGTTTGTAATCTATTATTTTTCATGTAATTTTTTAGTCGTTTGATTTTATTTTCGTTCATGCTAATAACACAAGTGATCTGGTTGATTTTGGAGGTAACAGTATTTCTATAGATAGCTGTTGGCCTAACACGCTTGTTCTTTTTTTCCAGCACCAAATGTATGACTGGAAAGTGTGTAATGCTACCTACCCACGAGAGTATCACCAGAATAGAGACAAAAATGACGAATCAAAGCGGGAACATTCTGCGATCAAAGAAGTACGGACAACAAAGACTACAAAACACGGAGCACACCAATAGGCATACGTTTTACAAAAGGCCAAACACGTTGCTTTCATTCCTCAAGCGTGGCCTGTCTGTCACACGCAAAGCTTAGATTTTGGGCGATCAGTGAACTCATAACCCCAATTCCAGCATGAAGGACACTTAGAATGGAATTGCCTTCTTCAATCACTTTCCGTCCCAAAAAAATTCCAAAGCCAGATGGGTGTTGAGGAGTGAGAGCTATACGTGACCTGTCTCAACACACAAAAAAAAAATGTTAAAAAACTGCAAGAAAAAGAAACAAAAAAACTTGGAACTTTGCGGCTACGGGAAACGATCGCTATTGGCGCCAAGATCTATGATTCGGTGGCTCTCTCTTAAAGTGTCCGTTCGTGACGTCACTACCAGAATTTGACTCGCCGTGACGTCACGCGAGTCGTCGCCTTCGATCACGTATCATCAGTTGCAAACTACAAGTTCGATGGCGTATGTAGAAACAACAACGGAAGCTCGGAGTCATGCCATTCTTAAACCAGCATGGTCCCAGCTGACACTCTGAGACTGCGCTGATTTCCGTCAATGAAGGAAAAAATTAATCCAGATAGGAACGTCACAGAGGGCGTTTGACCAATCGTGAATTGCGACCGCAGCGGCGCTTTTTTTCGTGCACGTCGCTAATAGTCTCCGACAGCTTAAGGAACGCAGGACACGGTGAGTCTCGCAAGCATCTCATTATCGCGCCGCAGACAATGTTATCGCGGCATTAAGAACCAATCGAGATGCGTGAACATAACTGGCCACGCCCCCCGTTCTTTTAAGCTGTCAGAGACCTATGCGTAGAGCAAGTCGTTTGCTTCTTGCGCAGGAGTTGCGGTGACGTCAGAACGAAGCCGAGCTCTGATTGGCTCCGATTTAAGGATAGAGGGTAGACCTTAAAGCAAGCTGCCTTGAGGTCTACCCACTATCTTTCATTCAGAACCAATCAGAGCCCGGCGTTCTGACGCCAACACAACCCCCGCAAAAGAAGCAGACGAACTTGCGCTCCGCATACTCCTGCTCAGAGATGGCAGTATATGACATTGGTATAATGAAATTAAAGTAATTAAATTATATTCTGCGGTAATGAGAAATGTAATTAATTACTTTTCTGTGGTGGTAATTTAGTGATATTATGAATTACTTTCAAACAGTAATTTCGAGAAAATTGCTCATTTCTTTTAAAATGACTTTTGTTCCAAATAAACTTAGTTCAATTGCAAGTTTAAAAAAAAAAAAAAAAGAAATAGAAAAATAATTTTGCATGGCGAAATGTCGTGGAACGTACATCAGAGTAAATAAAAGAGGGTCATCCGTGAGCAAAGCCTCGTACGAGGAACACGCCAGCGGCCAGACACACAAGGCGGGCTTGAGAGGCGAAGGAGGTGAGAAAAGCTTTCGTATGAAGACATCGCTCTCCAGACAAGATAGATCCATGGCGGCACGTCATCGCAAAGGTACTATATAAAAATTAAAGAATAAACCTTCGTTCACCCTTAATTCCAAGCTTTACCTCTCTAAGTCGGTCAAGCTTGGAATCATTCGAACCCTTTTTGCCTCTTCTCGTTGAAAATCCTGTCCCCACCCCTCATCAGCAAGCGTCCAACGTCAGCATGACCGACGACTCCAACCGGGTATCCAACAGACCTCCTCCGTACTACCCTTCAACGTCTCATCGCAGACCCCAACCGCCTTTCATCTAACAGCAAAGGACGCAGGCACACACGCCCGGGTTGCATTCCATACGTGCATAGTGTTGCCCACCGCCTGAAGAGTATCGCTGCTCGGTTCGATACGAAAGTTGTCTTCACATGTAGGATGAAGCTCAAACAAATGTGCCAAAGGGTGAATAACAAAAGTCGTCCACCAGAAGGCACCGTCAAGCACTCCAACAAATACGTTCAATGCCAAGAAAAGCCAATTTATTCTATTCCACCCAGTGTAGGAGGCTCGCGCCATCCCTTTCCACAACTGACGACGCTTCTGCCCAGCAAACACTTAGCCTCCTTGTATGACAACGCGCAAGAACTGGGGCTTTTCGGGTGTCTTGGAACAATATTCCTCGAGAGAAATACGCGGGTACGCGTCAACTAGTGCTCTTGGGAGAAAAGAATTAAACTGCGTAGGAGTCGGAAGGCAAACGTTCCATATGACTTCTTGTAAGAACGAGCTCCCATGGCCCCACTAAAATTACTGACACAGACTATAACTTCTTCAAAATCATGAGGACGGAATCATATCACCCTTTAACAAATGACCTTTAAGGGTGATTCACACAGTTGCGTGAGTCCGACCGAGTGAAACTGCAACGGCTTGCTATGGTAACAGCTGCGTTGACTTCAACAAAACCGGTTTTACCGCGTTCTGCTGGAGCCGAGGTAGCTGTTGCCATAGCAACCCGTCCGTCGCACACCGTTGCAGTCCCACTCGGTCGGACTCACGCAACTGTGTGAATCAACCGTTACCGTTAAATGAAGAGCAAAACCGGTGAGTCGACTGTCTTTGAGCGTCATCTAAAGAAGCTATTAGCGGAACTACCGTATTTTCCGGACTATAGTCCGCACCCGGTGTATAGTCCACAGGGGGAAATTTGGGGTCAAAAATAAAAGTTTTTGCTTAGATAGCCCGCACCCGGTGCATAGCCCGCACCCGGTGCATAGTCCGCACCCGGTGCATAGTCCGCACCTGGTGCTTAGTCGACACGAAAATCTTCTCATAGACGGCACACGTTTACAAATGTCTGCTTTTTAGCTCACAATAAAGCCTATAATGTGCATAAATCATCATTAACATACACTTTCGTGCACAAAATTCGTCACGTCTCTTCATAATAGACGATCTTGAAAAACACAATTCCTGTATAGTCCGCACGCGTAGATAGTCCGCACAGCCAGAAATTTCAACTTTTAAACATGTATAGTCCGCGGACTATAGCCCGGAAAATACGGTACTGTTCAGTGCGGTTCACTTTGAGGTGCATGAGGCTGCTACGGTGTAAACAAGAAGATCTGAGTTCTAGTACATCCACAGTAAATAAAATAAGCACGAATTGCTGCCTCAAGGTATTGAAAAGTAATGTCAAAGTATTTTATTACTTTTGGAAAGTCATTGTAATGTAATGTTATTACTTGTAGTCTGCGGTTTTTTTTAATGTAATTTAGTTACATTTTCGCGGTTCTGAAAAAATAATTAGTAATGCGATCTAATTACTTTTTGAAAGTAATTTTGGCGTCTTTGACCCTGCTCAGCTGGGCGATCCGCTATCTTTACGAAAGCTTCATTTAGCAATTGCTCACCCAATTCGCCAACGGTTCTGTACTGTAGCATTCTCAAGCCACATGGAGGCGAATTTTGTTGCCTCAAATTTTGCCTAAACCTTTGGGTTTTTTTTTTTTTTTTTTTTTTTTTTTTAGACGGCCGGCCATTAAGGCTATTTGCTCGCTGCAGCCACGAACGGCACTAAAATAATAAATATGTTACTAGAACAGTCCTGCGAGGATGGACGGGTGAATGCACGTGGCAAAACATTTGGATCAAGTGACGACACGCACCACCTACCCAGTTTGTTAGCTGCTTTCCGCTAGCGACGAATTCGCGCCAATTCGTTGGTAGCACCAAAACGCAGTAGTGATACACAACCGCGCGCCGGTACGACGCTCTGAATGAGCACCGTACCGGCGTGCGGTCATGTATAACTACTGCGTGATGCACGTTAAAGACTCCAGGCCGTTTACCCTTAAAGGGGCCCTGCAATCATATTTAAGCGTCTACCTGTTTGCGGTTTCCAGGGTTCTTGGGGTTCGGGCAAGCCAGCGGGCACGGAGAGAGTAACAAAATATCAGTGCGTCATGTTTTAACCGGACGACGCGGAAACCTCCTCCACCCACAGGGGCGATCCGCGAAGCGCGCGATATGTGAGGTCTTTGGTCCTGGCCTTAATACTGGTCAGAGCCGCTAAAAGCTTCTTTTTCAACCAAAATAGAAAGTATAAGTGGCGCGAACCGCTTCAATGATTTATGAAAGTAGTTTTTCTTCAGTATTTTAGGTCAGAAAAAAAATGCAGTTTATAAAGTACGGAAACAAGAAATGACCCGTCGACACACCCGCCACCAAGCGGTGGAAAAGGCGTCGCATACTAGAAAGGGGTAGTGGGATCAGGCACAGACGAGCGGCGAGCGTAGAGAAATCCCAGATGTACGCGGCGGCGCTGCGGTCGTATACGGGCTCGAGGATCAGACCGGTTCCGAGCGTTCCGAAGGCCTTAGGCGCAGGTTTGGCCTGCAATTTGGCCGTTTGGCAGTATGGCAGAGCGAAGTGGCTCCCGTTCTGAACTGATCTTTACCCCGTGTTTGCCGTCGTTTATGGTCAATGAAGTGTCATGCCGAATTAGTGTTTAATCGCGCAGCAAATGCAATGCGAGCCGCCTTCGCTGACCGCTTGATACAGCCTATCCAAAACATACGTTAGTGGCGCCCTCTCGAGCCGTCGACACAGAGTACGGCAGCCGAGAGCGCTCGCTGAGGTCACTACCCCTGGGGGGAGGACGACGAAGTTAGCCAAGCTAGAGACGCTAAATCTCTATCTCTTCAGAAATTTGGGTTGGAAACGTTTTTTTACTGGTCCTTTGGACCAGATATCCTGGGTGGATATCAGCATTTAGGGCATCGCAGGCCGCGGCACGCCGCCCAGCTCAAGGTATGTCTACATCAGAGATAAGCAGCACCATTCCAGCTGGACAACGTTCAGCGGGCAGTTCAGAACAGGAGCCAGCCCTGGACTGCAAAGATCCTGCATGTTCGCAGTCTTCATCGACGCCCTCCGTCGCGGAGATGGTTGACATGGACAGCGAAGGCTCCACTGGGGAATGGAATCTCGTCACCAGAAAAAGGACAAAAAGGACGTGTTCGTGGTCAAGCACGGAAACGGTACGTCCATCAAAGCGACAAACCGATGACTTCACCATAATCTTCGTGCCAGTTAATCAAGACACAAGATTAACATCTCTCAGTAGCCTGAAGCTTACGGAAGCACTGAAAGGCATATGTCAGGAATCTGCCTGTCAGGTCCGGTACAACGACCGTCTCAACCTGATCGCCTTTGAAGTTCTGAACGAACAAGCTGCACAGGCGCTTCTGAAAACCACGGACTTATGTGGTATACCGGTTCGACCTTACTTAGCTTTGTCTGGGCCCACGACAGTTGGCGTCATCCGGGACGTTGACATGGACGCTACAGAAGAACAGCTAGAGCATAATCTCCGCTCAGAGAGCAAGATCGCCGACATCAGACGTCTTGGAAAGTCGCGCGTCGTGAAACTTACGTTTCAAGGCAGTAAACTGCCAAACTATGTTCTGCTGGGGTATGTTCGTCACCCTGTGTTGCCTTATAAGGAGAAACCGCTCCAATGCCACAACTGCGGCGGATTTGGTCACAAGAAGGTCTCCTGCACGCGCGCTATGGCTTGCAAACGATGCGGAGAACACCACGAAGCAACCGATGCCATGTGTCAGTCACCGACACTGAGATGTGTCAACTGCAAGGGAGATCACGAGGCCACATCACATGCCTGCCCGAAGTGGATCAAAGAGCGGAAGATACTCACTTACTCCAAGACCAATTCGATTGGATTTCGTGCGGCCAGGTCAGCCTTGGAGGGCGAGAAGGCATCTCGGTCTGGCGAAGAGGATGCCCAGCCAGAGATACTGAGTAAACAGGCAAAACACCTTTCGAAGTCAAGAGCTGTTACCTACGCGTCTGTAACTGGAGGCACCCATTCTTTGCCTCCTAATACAGAAGGTGCCCACGGAAGTGCTGGGAACGGTGCGCACGCAGCGGCTACATCGGAACCTCCGAAGCAAACACCCAAGCAACCTCCACAAACACGACAGCGCTCTTCCACACAAGAGGGAGACGCTGAGGACAAAAGCGCATCTTCTGGCGAAGCACCTGGATGGACGTCCATAATCAGAGCAGCTGCGAACATAGCCTTTACTATATTGAGAAACATCGAGGCATCATGGGCCCGCGCAGTCACGACGATTCTGCAAACTATGATTCCTCTTCTTGGGGTATGTTAGCAGGACCCTCGAATGACCAACGCTGCCAACAAACAAGTAACCCCGGAAACAGTGCACAAAGAATACAGCAGAAAACTCCCCCTAGAGAAAGACGTAGCCCATTTTTCCCTTCTATCCTTCAGTGGAATGTAAATGGTTTACGCACACGTTTGGCCGTTCTCCGCCAAACTCTTGCAACTGAACGAAGAGATGTACTGGCTCTACAAGAAACGTACGTGATCCCAGGAGAGGTCCGTCTGTCTCCCTATGTTTTTCATCACAGTGCAACTCTAAGTACCGATGGAAGATCGCGAGCTGCAATATTGGTCCGTGACGATATATACCATGCCCCCCTTGATCTTTCGGACTTGTCTTCAGAAATTGCAGAATACGCCGGGGTGATAATCGCAATTGGCCGGCACGTCACAACGGTTATTTCTGCATATATTTCCCCGCATGGCGTATGGGACGCAAAGGTGCTAAAAGAAATTCACAAACGTAGCCGAGGACAGCTTATTATATGTGGAGATTTCAACGCACACAATGAGTCCTGGGGCGGTACCCGAACGGACACCAGGGGACGACAGCTCGAAGACACTGCGGCAGCCCTAAAACTGCGAGCTCTTAATGACGGGTCGAAGACATTTTGTAGACGTGGATCTAACGCCAGCACAATAGACATAACGTGGGTATCGACACAAGTTGTCGCCTTGTGGACAGCCCAACCGGACACTGGAGGGAGTGATCATGTTCCCATCAGGTTAACACACCCCAGAGCACCTCCAAAGAACCTCAAGGTCTGCAAAGTCACTAACTGGGACCTATTCCGCCAGTACCTCTCTTCTGCCATTGTAGGCAACTATGAAGACCTTACTACATGCATTGCGGAGTGCCTGCGGCTTTCAACGCGATCCGTCACAGTTCCAGTTACAAGACCCTCTCCTGACCTTGAGTGGCTTAACCTACGAGCAGCCCGACGGCAGGCACAACGAAGGGCGCTTCACACCAACGCCTCATGGGACTGGACTCGCTACAACCGAATTGACGCTAAATTCAGGCGACACACCAAGGCACTTCAGCGGTGGCAATGGAGCCAGGACTGCGCATCGCTTGGTGGTCCAGGTGGAGGCAAGCGCGCTTGGAAGATCGCTCGAGCTCTCTCCGGCGCGAAGGTTCCACGACACCCTATTGCAGGGTTTGCAATCAAATCTGGTATGTCCATGACGGAAGTGGCAGAGCTATTAGCGGATGAATTTTCCCGCTCCTCTATTCCACCACATCAATACCAAGAAAGATTGACAAATCCACCGCAAAGCCAGGTTAGTCAACCTCAAGACAAAGAGACATCGTTGGCAACTTACTCAGACTTCACCCTAAAAGAGCTCACTCAAGCGCTCCATCACTGTCGAAAGAAAAGCGCTCCGGGCCCCGATGGCATAACCTACCAGTCGCTCAGGAACGTGGATCCTGTACACCACCCAGCCATACTTGAAAAGCTCAACGACATATGGAGGACAGGAGCGTTCCCAGATGCATGGAAAGAATCGATAGTAATTCCCATACTCAAACAAGGGAAGCCGATAGAAAAATCCTCATCCTACAGGCCGGTTTCTTTGACGAGTTGCTTGGGAAAAGTTCTTGAGCGAATGGTTCTTCAACGTCTAACCTGGCTTTTGGATAGAGTGGGTGCCTTCTCGCACGAACTTGCTGGCTTTAGAGCCAAGAGGTGCACTGCGGATGCAATAGGAGACCTTGCCTCAACCCTAGAAGAAGCCAAGGCTACGGGGCAAATGGTACACTGCGTGTTCCTCGACATCAGTCGTGCATTTGATACATTGCCACATCCAACCATCATCCACCGACTAAAGTATTTTGGGGTTTGTGGCAGACTCTTATCTCTTATTGAGTCTTTTCTTTCCGGTCGGTCCATGAGCGTGAAACTGCCAGATGCCACTAGCACATCTAGACATATTGCTCAAGGGGTACCCCAAGGAAGTGTATTGAGCCCTCTTCTTTTCAATCTTGCCATGAGCGTCCTCCCTCGATGTCTCCCAGCAAAGAATCGAGCTCTTCGGATTGGCATCGCAATCTACGCGGATGATGTGGCGTTGTGGTGTGTCGGGCCCTCAAGGAACGCTATAGGGATCCGTAATCGACTGCAGGTGGCACTGGACTCTACTGCACTGGCCATAGCGCGACTAGGCCTTACTCTATCTGCGGAAAAGACTGCCTCACTCCTCTACCGACCCACAGGCCGAGCACCACAGAATGCCCTACGACTAAAACTTGCTGGAACGCCAGTTAAAAGGGTGAAAATCCACACGTATCTCGGCGTTATTATCGACGATCGGGTGACATGGAGACCTGAAGTACGCAAGAGACTTCAACGTTGCCGTCAACTGCTACGTGTCGTTAGACAGCTTGGAGGCTCCTCCTGGGGTGCATCCCAACGTGCACTACTTCAAATGTACAAAGGGCTCATCATGTCTAGGCTTCTCTATTCACTACCGCTACTGGCTGTTGCAAGGGCACAAATTCGAGACATCGATGCTTTTCACCGGTCCGCACTACGAAGCTGCTTGGGACTGCCTCCTTCAGCAGAGAACGTGGCTACAATTGTTGCAGCCGAAGAGTGGCCGCTGTCTTTAAGACTTGAAGAGAGAGCGCTGCCTAACATCGCTCGTATGAGCAGTCTCCCCCCTGCGGACACAATCCGTAAACATCTCTTTGCCCGGCCAAACTCTCACCTCGGGCGCCAAGCAAGACGATTCAACTTTGAAGTTGGAGCTCCTAGCGAATTTATCCTCCCTCAACCACCACATTCCACGCGTCCTCCCCTGGAGATACATGCGACGCTCCCAATCCCACAGCGCAAGGCGAATGTCCCAGGGTTTGTCGCTCGCTCAATCGCTCTTGAGCGCATAGACGAAGTGTATGACGGTTGGGTTCATGTTTATACAGACGCCTCAATTAACCTCACCAAACGGACTGCCACGGTTGGGATTACCATTCCAGAAATGGACTATGATATATCGGGCAGGCTAAATTTTGTATCGTCGTCAACCACGGCAGAACTCGTTGCCATCTGGGCTGCTCTTGAGTCAATTAAGAACACCTCCTCACCAACAAAAGCTGTCGTACTCACAGACTCAAGAGGTGCTCTTCAGCAGCTTCAGAGACTTCATAATGCAACCCCACTGCTGGCGAGAGTCGCGTCTGAGGCAGCGGCAGTTGAAGACATGGGATGGTGCCTTGCTATGCAATGGATCCCGTCTCACGTCGGGATTCCTGGCAACGAACGGGCTGACCAGCTGGCTGCAAAAGCACATGACGATCCAGTCCCAACCTTCTTACAGGATCGCTTCAACGAGGCTCATCGATTCATCCGTGAGATCCTCACAGAACGGCATCCACATCCTGGGGTCGCAACGGGGAGGCCACCCCCCGTGGTTCCCCGCAAGCTCCCCAAGGCTGAGACAAGCCTTCTCCACAGGCTTCGGGCTGGTTGCCCATACACTGCCAAGCGGCTCCACATGATGCGTCGCAAAGCGGATCCTAACTGCCCCACCTGCGGCGACCCAGAGGACACAGAACATGCCCTTCTGGTTTGTTCCACACATCACGAGGCCAGAAGAACTCTTTTCCAACACTACACACTATCTGGCCTGCCATATGGAACTATTACAGAACTTTTGAACCCTAGAGGAACCAGAGGAACAGCGGAGAAAGCCTTCCGCGCTCTTCTGCGCTTTCTACGTGACACTGGGCTGGCGGATAGACTGTGATTTGGTCTACTTCGCTCCCTAACCAAAGCCTCTGAACTATGTTGATAACTAACTGGGCGGATATTTATAACTAGATTAGTTGTAAAAATGGACCTTTTAACTCCTTTTTTTTTTTTTTTGGTATATAATCTTCATCTTCCCTCTTTCTATCCTTTTTCCCCAACAACCAGGTAGCGACTCGCCCGTTAATTGAGGCCCACATCTCCTGGTTTCCCCCTTTCCCGACACCCCATAATAAACAAACAACAACATCACTACCCCTCCTTTAGTTCATGGCTACTCAAGCCACGACCAATGACGTCATGAAAAAGGTTAGTTTTTGCTTGTTTTTGTAAGTTTAATTTGCCTATAACTTTCAAATAAAGCTACATTTTAGAAAAGAAAAGTTTCATTATGATACCACGTTCAGTGCGCTCAGGTTCGGTCCAAATTAAAAACCACTCAAAAAGTTGTTGCAGGGTCCCCTTTAAGTTGAGACTGCAGTCAAAAGCTATAAGCGCGAGCTAGTCCGGGCTCGTGGCTTTAAGACGTGCATTTTGAGCGCGAGCGCTTGTTCTGAGAAAGAATTCTTTAAAGCAGCGACCTCGAGTGCTCGTGCTTGTTGCATTGGCTGCAGTCTTAGCTTAAAGGTCGACGTACACTTCCAACGTTGTACACTTCGCGCTTTCCTCCTTTCCTATATCCTTTCTACGTTTTACCTTGCCCCGACTTGGCTCTCCTCGCAGCTTAGGAGAGGGGGAGCGCTAAGAAGATTAGGGTAAGGTGAGGTAAAATAAAACGTGAGCAAAATGCAACAGTTTGTGTATAGCGGCACCCATCTACTAGACAAGCAGTCGGAATAGTTTCCAACTGCACCAAGTGCCATGGCCTGTCCACTTTGTATAAACGTGAAAAGCTTCATGGCGCGAAAGTGACATAAAAAAAAAAATCTTGAAAGTACCAAGCAACAGCGTAACTCCCTTCGCACTGCTGCCACTTTAACGCCTTTTGGCGTACCAAAGGCTGCGCATCAACTGCAAGCCAAACTACTCGGGGGAATGTGAAGAGCAGCGGCGCAACAAGAAACGGCTGGGCTACAGAAGACACGTTCTTTTCGACGTTCCAAGTTTCAAGAACGTTTCTTCTGTATTTAACGTAGGACAAAAAAAGGGAACAAGTAGGTCGGAGAGCAGCAGTGGTCCATCGTCATCTCCCCACAAGGCCTGATGTTGGCAAAATCAACCAAAAACCGGCGTTCCAACCTCCCCCCACCAAGAAAAACTTAAAACTGAAGAGAAAAGTCATCATCCCCTTTAGAAGCGCGCAGTGTCCGAGAATTCTGCAGACTGTGCGGTGTACTATGCACACCACAAGAGACTGACAGTGTCTGGTATACAAAGAACTTTGAAGAAAAGGAGCCCCGCCTTCAGTATGGAACGAGTGCTTGAAATGCCAAGAGTAAGCTGATGAAGAGTGCGTTTGAGCTCACACAGTGGAGCTCACATGTGGCTCCGGTAGTGCGGTACGCGGAGCACGGCAATGGTTTGCTGAAGGGCCATAATAGTGGGACTTTTAGCAAACCGTTACCGTGTTTCGCATACCGCTCTACCGGAGCCTTTGAAGCATGCTTTCAAGCGCGCGCCCGAATGATACCGTGACCGCGTGGCGAGCGCTTAAAAGCACGCTTGAAAAGCTCCGGTAGCGCAGTACTCGGAACGCGGTAACGGTTTGCTAAAAGTCCCCGATTAAATGCTTGATTAGGGTTACGGTTTTGTTTCGGTTTGGTCAAAAATAACTGTTCTGCTCCGGTTCTCGGCCGGGGCTCGGTTTGACACACTGGTTGAAGCCTAAGTTTCGTTATCTCATCGTCCCCACAGCAGCTAAATAGTAGGGATTGAGCCAGACGTTGGTTTATATACTTTACCAGTTTTTCTGTTATTTCTATATTCTAAACATTCGTGTGCTTGAGGTCTTGGACGGCTTCGCGAGCGGAACATTAGAGTGACTCGAGCTTACCAGTGAGATAGATATAATAGTTGATGTAAACGACTTTCAGATGTTCTCGATTAAAAACTGATTCCGGTCGTCGCTTGAGACTACGAGGGATTCGAGGCTTTAAACATATGAAGGAGCGGAAAGACGCCATGGAAACAGATTTGCACTGACTTCATAAAACGACAAGCAGCGGAACCTGACTCGGGGGAAAATACCATCAGATGTGACGAGATATAGATTTTTCCAGTACAATCTGGAAACAAAGAGACAATCATGCACTGGAAATCTTTCATGTCACCGACAATAAAAATGGCAACGCAAGAAGCGGACAAGGTAAGGGAAAAAACGGCAAGACTGCTAGAGGGGATGGCACATCATGACCTTCAGCACTGTCTCCAACAAATGAAAATTCGCATACATCGTTGTATAATTATTTAAGGGGAGTATGTTGAAGGAAATAACAGTTAAGATGTAAGAGTGTTATAATAAATCACATCTTTTGCCACGAGTTTTGTTATTTAATAGACACTATGATCCCTTGTATGTGATCGATGAATCCGTGCACATATCACTCAAACATTCGTTTATATACGTATAAAAAAAGAGAGAGAAGAGGGCACCAAAAAGCAACAAAAAAATCTCTCTTTTTGTTTTGTTTTTGTTTAGTTTCTTAAATATTTTGTAAACTTCAAATGGTAGTATTGA
>NW_024609880.1:71602095-71704160 GCF_016920785.2 Ixodes scapularis | reverse complement strand
AATGGTAGTATTGATTAAGAAGTAGTGGGAAGTAACAAAGGATCTCGAAAAATTGTTGGAAGGTTCTCTTGTGCTCAATAATAGCTCTATAATCGCGTGCAGCTCTATAATCGCGTCTCAGGGATGTTTTGCTAGATGGTGAAAAGAGATGACGCCGTGTCAGATGTCTTATATGAAGCGGTCAAGCTTCGTGTTGCCAAGGGCTTTGTTCGGAAAGCAGAAAGCTTTTACTATTGTGTCTCTGGTCGAGGTTGATTGCACAACCCCATACAGCCTCAAAGGCATGTTATAAGTGTGTGTGCCTGCAACGACTTAGCCTTTTTTTATGTTAGTTTCACTAAAACCAAGCATAGCAGACAAACTACAACAAAGGACACCAAAAGCACAGACTACAATGAAAAAAAAAGGGGTGGGGGGCTGTTGGCGTTTACCAAGTTTTGCTTCAGCCACTACTTTCATCGTCGTTTTCCAAAATCAATCCCCCGGCGTCAAATCTTCTTATCACTCGCCATCTATAAAACTGTCACAGGAAAGAAGGAACCACGCGCTCTGGACGACCGTTACTATATCTAGACGGGATATATAGGGATAGACACCGTCGCATATATACGAAGTGTTTTGGCCGTGCTCAGCGGCGAACAATAGTAGTGGTGTCCAACGGCTTTTCCCTAGCACTCCCGTTTTCCCACGACCCACAAGAGGAGTCAAGTGGCAGACGACTCTGCTTTTCGTTCGCGCAGTCGGCAGCCTGCGGAAGCCAACGCCGCTGATGATGATGGCGGTCCGATGAGCCGGAAGCCGGTACCTCCGGAAGAGACGGCAAGAAACCGGAAGTGACGCCCATCAACGCCCGCGCACTCTCATTGACGCCCGACGGTTGTAATGGGGGAACTTCCGGTGTTGTCGCTCCCCCTGGCGTCTCTGGCATCACTTACTGGGACGGGGGTCGGCCATCTTTTCAATGGCGCGAACCGTTGCAGTCGTGACGCTGGATTCGCGCCCCTTTCTCGGCTTCCTGCAGGGAGAATCGGCGCGTGTGATGATCCATCGTCCCAGTCAGTGCGAGGGGAGCGACCCATCGTGACAAAATGCAAACTGAGTCACGTCCGGAAGAGGTTTACGAGAGCCAACGACACCTCGTTCATCGTCGCCGAATGGCCGCGCGGTTCCAGGATTGCGTGGTGGGACCTCATAATGCGAGACCAATTCGGTCATTTTTCCTTGTTGTATAACGGCTATTTCGGACTAATTTCTTGCTATTTCTTACTACCTCGCTTTTAATAGGGTAATTTTCTCTTAATGAAACAAAGAATGCATACAAACTTGGATGAGTACTAACTGTTATAAAACTCGAGAAGTCGTTCACGTTCAAAGCGTAGCGCACCCAGCACGTGGTCGCACAGCCGAGTTACCACCTACACTTCCATTTATTTTTATGTATTTTTTCCCCCAAGGCTAATAGGAAGAGCTTCACAAATTAATCAGCTGGGAAGTTTTAGAATAGTAGTCAACAGAGATAGCTTCTTAGCGGTCTCTAAGAGAAACCTTTTAGAGGGTCGTCATCTCTAAACCCCAGGATTATAAGGTTACTTTTTTTTTTTTTTCGAGTATCACACTGCTTTAAAAACCACGGGGTAAAAACTAAGATTCTCACTTACAAAGCCACTAGTGCAAATAATTAATTTGTTGAAAAGCCCACATCAAATATAACAAACCGAACAGAGTGTCGTACTGCAATCCATCCAAGCAAACTGCAGCAAACGAAGAGCTATGTGTCCATTCCATTTATTTATAACACCGTGCAGGTTCCACTTTCCCCACCTTGGTATGATGCAAGAGCAAACAGCTAGAAAGTTGACCCATTTAGTGGTACTTAATCGCTGTTAAAACCGTCAGTAATCGACAAGGACGAAGTAGGCGTACGGCCCACAGACAAACGGTATCTCACACCTGAGCAATACATTTACCGGTGCGGCATGGCGATGCCGCACCGGTCGATGTGGCGATCATATGGTGATGATGATGATGATGATATGGTCAATTGCTTTGGAGCGGGCGAGCTCAAAAAATCTTCGTGCCCTAATCAAACCTTCAGAATAAGAAAAAATTACCAGCGTTACGTGTCTCTGGCCACCAGTGCTCCAGTCATGACTTCGTGTTTCTCGCACCCTGGACTCGCAAAGCATTGCCCCCTCTTGATGTAGGAGCATCAGCGTTGGCCATGTTGCTGTTCCGACGGGGACTGGCTGCGCTTGAGTCCAGGATATTCTTGCCTGGCTTCTGCCTGAAGCCCAGAGCGTCCGCGAGCGTCCCAGTGGGGTGAAGCCGGCAGCGCTCAGTCACGGGTAGCAGCAGGCATTCACAAAAGAGTACAAGGTGCTCTATTGACTCATCGTCTCTCCCACACGCCCGACAGTCTGTAAACACCACCTTCGGGTCGAATCTTTGGCGATGTGGTAACGCCTGCAGTGCCCCCGCTCGCGGTTCGTATAACGACTGCCCAAACTTGTCATGCATTTCGGTTTCAGCCGATTTTTGCACATTGTTGTCACCATAAAGCGTCAGATATGCTTTCCCTGGGCCGCCTCAACCAAGCGAAGAGCGTCTCCCTCCCTGACTCTCCTCCGTACCTCAGCCTCCCACTTCGCTTCTGTTGTTGCCTTCAATGGCTCAGTAAAAACCCGTGTTACCCGTATTCATTTTCAAACTGGTAAAGCCGCTTTTGCCACCGGGTCCTTCCCAAGTTAGGCGGGTGTAAACGTACAACTTCTTGGCCCATCTGCACCGATCCATGTGCCGCTGTCTTCTGTCATAGGCAATCTTATTGGCCGCCTCCCTGGCCTCGAAGCTTGACCATACCAAATCCTCCTGGACGGCTTTGTTGGCCGCATAACCTTCGCCGAAGTTGGCTTTTGCTGCAAAACGACGTGCACGGCTGCTATGCGATGAAGCCTACCTCGTTCTGAGGAGGCTGTTGTCGCATTGGCGTTTGAGTGACTGAGCACGTTCTGACCGCTTATGACCGTTTACGACAAATGAACGCGCTGGCGCCATCTACCGGGTACCCCTAAAACACCTCCAATCGGCGCATGTATCTTTTTTTTACACACCATTTTTTTTTAAATTATTATGCCTTGAGGTAATTTTTTACAATGTAATAACTCATAAGTGACCATTTCTCCTAGACAGGGCGTAGATTTGACCTCGGAAATACTCTAAAACATCCAATCAATAGTTATAAGCACATAGGAAAAGTTGACGGGCTGCTTGGTAGGTGGCCCCATGGTGCTAGTGTCGTAAGCGGTCGCAAGCACTTAGAACGCACTCGTGACACACTCGAACGCGAAGGCGTGAGTCAGCCTTCGGCTGTTTTCACATGGCAGCCGCAGCCCTCGTTTGTCAAGTCAGAGCTATGATTGGTCACTCTTGGGTCGGAAAGATGCCAATTATCGTACATTGCTGCCCAAAAATTTCCCCTCGGGATTGCGCACCCGCTGAACTCGCGTCCTGAAAATCGCAGCAAAAGGATCGGTCATCTAAAAAATGGCTTTGCGGCAGCAGGTGCTCGCGCTTATCTTCGGGGACTACCCCAACATGAAGCACATTCTCGGACAGCGCACCAGTGGTGAGGTAGACTTCCTTCCTTCAGAGCAATGTCTGAAATAGTCTAAAAGCGCTGCAAGCACGATGCGCGGGCGCGTTGCCACGTGTCTTTCCTTTTTATATTTCGCGGGCTTTCTTCTTAGGCTAATAAAAAGAAGGGCGCAAAGTGTATCGCGTAGGAAACACCTTAATTGGGTGTTGCTCCAATACGATCTACAACTTTCCAATTCACACCTCGGCTATTAAACGAATAATGAAAAAATAAAATAGATAATTAGTCTTAATTAACTAGACGGACTTAAAAAACTGTGCACTTCCCTACAAGGCTTCTTAACAACATACAGTTAATTTCACTCCAGCAATGCACTCCGTTTTTTTTGTTTTTTTTTTTAAATTTTGGTGGAAGTTATTTGGGACACCCTGTATCGAAGGCATTATTTACGTGTAGCGTGTAGCTTTGGAAATGGCCTACCCAGAACAGATGTTCAGGCAGCGGTACCTCGCTTTCGCTGGGGATATTTGGTGCCATGTTTTTCATTCATTTGTTTTCATTCAAACTTTGCTATAGAAAAAAAAAACTTGTTTTGTTTTTGTTTTGAAGCAATTAAGAACCTTGCTATGATGCGTGTTCAACGGGGTTGCGGCTTTATAGCTCAATTAGAGTGGGATGGGAGATTCGCAGTCCTGTTTTCCAGCTGGGCAGAAGGGAGCAGGAAGGGGAAAGAAGGAGGAATGACAGTGGATTTTTAACTATACGAAATAGTTCTTAATTCACAGATTCGGTGTTTTTCAGAAATTCGGAAATCTAAAATTTTCCAAGTTCCAGAGAACATGCAAAAACCCAAACGCCTGAAGAAAAAAAATTAAAAAGTCCGTGTTTTGATAAGAAAATGAAACAATGAGATAAGATGTGTGGTTCCGAAACAATTAAAAGCCTCACGGACGGCTCACTCGAGGCTGTGTTCCTGGTAAACACAAACTCGGGGGTTAATTTTCGCCGTTTATTGATATTTACCGGAAACATGAAACCCTACTTATCGGAAAGTTTCTGAGAACGCTTCAGCTGGCACTTTTCCGGCATCTATAGGCGCGCGTCAGAAACCTTATGGGTCCTCAAAGCTCAGTCATAGTTTGTTTACGCCTGCACTAACCGTGCGGTGGATGCTTACGGTGGGCCGGCAATGGCCGATACGGAACTTCTGGTGGCCGCACTCGCGCTGCAACGACCAAAGAGAATGCCCCATCCTGCAACACCCAAGCGCCGAGCGCGTGGTCAGGTAATAAAAAGGAGGCGGCTGATTGGTCCAGTAAACGCGTAGCTTCCATAGCACTGTCAGCTTAGGACTGAACTGAGTATAGTAAGCGTTAGGACCACATACAATTTGCAAACTTAAAATACAATATCCTTTCTCTTTCCGCTAGTAGTGTGCAAAGGCGGACTTTTCGTAGAGAGTAATTCGTTCTCCACTGCCTCTCTCTTCGCAAAAACAATTACATCAAAACTTTATTTTTGTTGCTGTTGACGTTTTCTGCTAGAGAGCGCATCAAGTGCAGATCGAATCTCCATTTCGGCAGTGTCTGACACGAAAATGCTGTTTCTCACCGAATAGCATCTGGTGACACACTTCTCTCGCTCTTTTATTAAAACAAAAGAAATCTCATTACAAACACAAGAACGCAGTGGGCGCGTTCAGTAGCGCCTCCCTTGCCTCCGAACGGTGTGCCTCGAGTTGGAGTCATCGGAGCGCCTGCTGAACGGCAAAAAAACCCGCGGCTCCAAACCTGCTTCTACGCAACTTCCGCTTCCTCCCATGTGCCAGACGGTCTCCGAATAAACTGGAAGCAGACGATGGCGAGCACGATCGCTTTTATTTGACGCCGGTATTGAAGAAGTCTTGACAAGGTCGTTGAAGAAAAAGAGGGTGATTGTACATCAGCGCTGCTGTTCGAAGCGATGCAAAGCGATCGAGCCCTTCGCCGCCTTCGCTTGGCGGTGCAAAGGCAGCTACTGTTATAAAAGCCGACAAAAAACGTCGTCAGTACACGCAAAATACAGAGCTCAGCGAATCTACCCCGCCGGTTGCGATACTTTTATACGGCCATACGTTTGTTCTGCCCTTCGTAACGAACTTCCTATAAAATGTATTCGTATACACACGGGAAGTTCGGCCGCGCTCGGCGATCAAGGTTTTGTCGGCCGAAGCGAGCCTCAGTCAACGTGCACCCCGATTTAGCTACGCTAACAAAACATTAATCGGTATCATGCTCTGCGTGAGTGTCCAACCGGCTTCCAAAGTCGCGTTCATACCCCGTTTTGCTCTGTTGAGCGCGGACAGGACTATCGTCAATATTACCGAGTTTCCGTGCAACGGCGATCAAGACACGGCGTCAAATGAAAGTTTGCGTTGTTTATTAGCATATTCAAACCAAACAAAATACGGTCCAATGCATTTTCCGAAAGAGCCTTACCTGAAAAAGATATTCGAACGCGTTATTCGTCTTACCTTGACCACTTTTCATTAACAAAAGCGAGCAAACCGCGCACCCGCGACAAAACCGAAGCAGCTTATCCCGCCATATTGTTTGTTTTTTCCTCTTTTAGCGCCGGAAATCGTCACCAGTCAGGAAATGACGTCATTTTAGCTTCTTTGACTCTACGTGCACCGTCTCCGGACTGGGCGCGTTCAGTAGCGCCTCCCTTGCCTCCGAACGGAGTGCCTCGAGTCGGAGTCATCGGAGCGCCTACTGAACGGCAAAAAAAAACCGCGGGACCGCGGCTCCAAACCTGCCTCTACGCAACTTCCGCTTCCTCCCCTGTGCCAGACGGTCTCCGAATAAACTGGAAGCAGACGATGGCGAGCACGATCGCTTTTATTTGACGTCGGAATCGAAGAAGTCTTTACAAGGTCGTTGAAGAAAAAACGGGTGATTGTTAGTGATGGGACGAATCTTTATCCGAATCGAGATTCGGAGACGAATCTGAAGATTCGGAAAGATTCGGAAAAGTAGCCGAATCTCAAGCGATCCGGAAAAGTTCGGAAAGATTCGGAGCGTTGCCATGGTTGCCAAATCACGTTGATGTGTGTTTCAACTTTTCGTGATATTAAATTAAATAAATTCTACAAAGTGCACGAAATAATATTGTAATATAATATTAGAGTAATAAATAATATGTTCCGCTTTGTTAATATTATTTTGGATGTTTATCGAGAACGGTAGCCTAGCCAGACATCGCGGAAAAATTGGTTTCGGTTCCGGATCACGACCCAAATAGGCATCCATTTCGTCGTTTACCCTGAGACTGGGGGGTTTTTCGAAGAGAAGAAGTAGCAGAAAAAACAGACAGGTCTCAAAACCTGTCTGTTTTTTCTGCTACTTCTTCTCTTCTAAAAACCCCCCAGTCTCAGGGTAAACGACGAAATGGTTGACTTCCACCAGCTAGCCTGTACTTTGACTCTTTTCTCGTCAAATAGGCATGTTGGTGCACGCACGTGGAAACACATGCGCATGTTTTCATCGCCGCAAGAGATCGATGCCGTACATGCTGTTCGGTACAGACACATTTCGTGCCCATAATTACTATCGCAGTGGCACACACCACATAAGTGAGTATGTTCAATTCGATTATCTCCAACGAGTGCCCACTGAGGTATTTCTATTGGAACACGGGAAACAATCTGAAACTCCTGGTTAATGCAGGCTTTCCGATTTAGTGTTTGTTTCCGAACAATGAAGTTGTGTAGGACACCCCTGTGTTGTGTTTCTTTTTTATCAAATAAAGTTCATGTACACAAAACTTGCTGCCGAGAACGGAGAAACGACAGTTTTTCTTTGCCACCGGTGCCAGTACGCGGCCTAAGTTGTGACGAGCAACATTCATCTCGCTTTCGCGCCTTACAGGTAGACATACGCAGCTCTAGAGAAGGAGACGAATAATTTCCTTGCCTGAATATATATTTATTGTGGGTTGCGCCAGATTACATATAATACACAGCGTTTCGCTACATTTCACCGATCACCGCGAAACCGCACAGAAAGCGAGACCGTGCATTGGTTGGGCCTACGTCAACCACATCGATCAGCTCAGCTCAGCTGGACCTGGGCGCGTGCCAGGGTTTACAATGACAGTACAGTACATACCATACGTTGAAATAAACAAGACGATATCTGGTTATATGCAGGAACAGTATTTAAGAAGCGCACAACTGACCGCATACGCGAGGTTTACGACAACCTTCATGCTGCCGCCTGCATCCCGCGACGAATCTGACGAATCTCCGAATCTGCCGAATATTCGTCGCGAAAAGTTCGGAAATTTCCGAATCTGTCCGAATCCGAATCTCCGGTGATTCGTCCCATCACTAGTGATTGTACACATCAGCGCTGCTGTACGAAGCGATGCAACGCGATCGAGCCCTTCGCTTGGCTGTGCAAAGGCAGCTACTGTTATAAAAGCCGACAAAAATCGTCGTCAGTACACGCAAAATACAGAGCTCAGCGGATCTACCACGCCGGTTGCGATACTTTTATACGGCCATAAGTTTGTTCTGCCCTTCGTAACAAACTTCCTATAAAATCTATTTGTATACACACGGGAAGTTCGGCCGCGCTCGGCGATCAAGGTTTTGTCGGCCGAAGCGAGCCTCAGCCAACGTGCACCCCGATTTAGCTACGCAAACAAAACATTAATCGGTATCATGCTCTGCGTGAGTGTCCAACCGGCTTCCAAAGTCGCGTTCATACCCTGTTTTTCTTTGTTGAGCGCGGACAGGACTATCGTCAATATTACCGAGTTTCCGCGCAACGGCGATCAAGACACGGCGCGTCAAATGAACGTTTGCGTTGTTTATTAGCATATTCAAACCAAACAAAATACGGTCCAATGCATTTTCCGAAAGAGCCTTACCTCAAAAAGATATTCGAACGCGTTATTCGTCTTACCTTGAGCACTTTTCATTAAGAAAAGCGAGCACACCGCACACCCGCGACAGAACCGAAGCAGCTTATCCCGCCATTTTGTTTGTTTTTTCCTCTTTTAGCGCCGGAAATCGTCACCAGTCAGGAAATGACGTCATTTTAGCTCCTTTGACTCTACGTGCACCGTCTCCGGACTCGGTGCTTCGGAGCTTGACTCCGAAGCCCCGGAGTTACGTGCACCGGAAGTGACTTTTGGCCGTCCAGTGGAAGGAGTCAGTGACTCCTTGACTCCGGGGCCGCTACTGAACGCGCCCACTCGGTGCTTCGGAGCTTGACTCCGAAGCCCCGGAGTTACGTGCACCGGAAGTGACTTTTGGCCGTCCAGTGGAAGGAGTCAGTGACTCCTTGACTCCGGGGCCGCTACTGAACGCGCCCAGTGGATGCTCCGCCTCGAGAGCAACCTATCTGCTGAAAGCGGAAAGGTGCTGGAAGCGGCCACAGAGAGCTTTGCGGAGCAAAGCAAAAGACGGCACGTAGTAGTGCTGCCATCTCTCGGCTCCAAAGCAAACAAGACAGTGGCGCAGGGATGTTTCATGCCGCGACATTTAAACTGATGAGAATGCGTAAAAAAGCGTGTGATGCACTGCGAACACGCCTCCATCCGGTTTTTTGCCGTTGACAAAAGAAAAGAAAAAAAAAAAAAACGCACTCAGCTTTGTGCCTGAGCCTATGGGAAATTCAATCTGCTACTTACCATTCACAAAAAAAAAAAAAAAAAAAAGTGTTGGTATGTTTATACAGCCTGAACTTAGTCTACCTCAACTGGCGACTTCTTACTCAGCTGTAGATGAGAAATTTAGTCAGTACACTACAACCGCTGGCCTGGGGTCTTTAACGTGCATCACGCAGTAGTGATACACGACCGCACGCCGGTGCGATGCTCATCCAGATCGGATCCTGGGTTCTGCAACGCGAGCTTTCGCTCCACGTGCTCCGAGCTGGTGTGCGCTAGCCCTCTCGGCCACTGATGTCCCTAACCAAAAACAAAAACGCACGCAGTGAGCATGCCCGTTATCAGTGTCCTGATTGCGTCGAGTCATTTTGGAGCACACTTTGGAACAGTTAAACGTTACGTTTAGAGGATCAAAACATCTTTTGGAGCGCAAGCTTGCACCTAGTGCTCATTCCTTTGCGAATACTACACTAAGATTAATGCGTAGGTCTGTCCAACTGAGAGGCCCTTAACGAAAAAGAAATGAGTTTCAATTGATATTATAAATAACTCGCTCAACACCGTGTTGAGTCTCAAATGAAATTCAATCTTTTTTTGTGTGTGTTTTCGTTAAGTTTTTACAAAATATTGGCCAATGTGTTCAATCGGAAGGGATTTATGGCGCACAATACAACATAGGCCAAAGTGTACCAAAGGAGGTTATGTGTTGTATTATTTTAGTGTGTCGTCACCTGACAGTGACGTGAATTGTTGTATTAGTGAGTGAAAGAGAGATGTTGGCAAGACGGAGAGGTAGTGTTGAATTAGGTATGGTGTAAAAGGGGGGCTAGCTATAGAAATAAAACGAACTACACGATCAAATGAGATGAGCGGGGGATCCACCAGTAAACGAACAAGGTGAAAGGGTATATGATATCTAAAAAAGATTCGAAGAAATGATGCCATCTTTTTTACTCAAAACACACCTTTAGAATGTGTTGGATTTACAGATATTCACATTGTGTAAAGCGTAATGGATCTTCCACACAGATGAGGTTTGTGTGGGTAATATATGAATGACCTATGCGAAGACGACATAATAAGACTTCATGGAACCGATTCTTGGAAGGGCCACTCTCCCTCAATACAAGAATGGGCACGGAGGAGTGAAGCTCATTTTCTTGAAAGTAAATATTTTAAAGAAATTTCTCAGGTTGGGAAAACAGTAAATAAATAACGACAACCAACCAAATCCTAAAAATAGGAGCCATACGTTTCGAGGCTCGCCTCTTCACCCCTGAAGAAGAGCCGAGTAGGTCTCGAAACAATAGGGCCCCTATTTTTTAGGATTTGGTTGGTGGGCGTACACGTTCACGCCGTCCGCTGCGAAGTCGATAATGTTTTTGTACGGGATATCGGCAGCGCTGAACACCGCTTTTAGATGCTCGTACAGGGTACTGGCAGATGCATCGCCGACTGGAACTAAGGCCAGAAACGCGTCTACAACGTCACCGTCCTAGTTTGCCACTCTGGCCACAAGTGACAGATTTAAGCGAGAAAGTTTTTCGCCGAAGTAGCTCGCAGAGCTCCTACCGGTTCTGCTCACCGAGAACGTTCTTGACGATGGCTGCGTACTTTGTTCTCCCGCATGCGATGCTCTTTGCGATCTGGGAGTCATGGCACGTTGCCTTTACTGTGTCCACTAAATGCCCATATTAAATGGCAGGTTATGCTCGGCGACAAATGCTGTTAGCCTGATTCCTCCCTCTTTGGCAGACTTCTCGAGTTGAGTCTGGCCGCTCACAAACGGCATCGACGTGAGAGTGCGCGTGCTTTTAACGCTTGAAGCATTTTTCTTGTGCTTGGCCGTTTGAAGGTGCCGGTCTATCTCTGACTTTCCTCTCTTGCAGTCAGTGTCGCAGGCCTTGCAAAAGAAGTGGTGCTCCCCTTTCTTGCTTGCAGCGACCCATCCTTATTTCTGGTAATATATTTGAGCTTTCTTCTCGGTTGGCTCGTCAGCCTCGGCGCCTTCCATTGGAGAAGTTGTCACTTGTCTGTGGTGGGCCACGTGAAGACTGAGCTGCCGGGACTGTGACAGCACGAGACATGCGGCGATCAGCGCGAACCAAAATACGGTGAACAGTGGTAGAGAATCGTGCAGACACCAGATCCGTTTATTGGAAACGCAACACACGCTCACTGACTTAAAGACAAGTCACATCGACGGGAAGATTAAAATAACACAATCATAACATCACAAGCCATGCGCGCGTAAAGCTGCCTGCTACTAAGAAAATATATCGTCGTAAAAAGCTAGACCCCCTTACTGTCTTCGCGTCCGGGCTTGCTTCGAAAAGTTTAAACGTTTCTTACGTTTAACGTAAGGATCACCAAAATAAATACAAAGCAAACTGCTCGTGTCGTATTGAGCGAGACCACGCACTGCCCATCCCTGCCGGAAACGAGGCGCTACGTCACCGAGTTCGTAAAAGGATAGGAAGGGATATGGGGTAAACCGGCACTAACTCCAAATAATGTAAAATTTACATTAAAAAAATGCGGTCACTTGAAATTCGTTGTTGAATTTACATCTGGTACTGCTGCAGAGGGGTGCCACCCGCTCCGCTTCGTCACTCCGACTGGCTCGAACGGTCAAAAGAAGGGTTTGCTGTTCGCCAAATTATATTAAATGAATCAAAATGCACACTATAAAAAAAGCTACTTAAAAAAAAGTTTTTATTTATTTTTATTTTTTTGTAAAAAAAAAAAAAAAAGATTCCGAGAAGTACCTAGATTTTACAAAAAGTTTTCAAACCCCTAAGTGACAGCGAAAACCCCTAGGTCTAAATAAATCCCCCGGGTTGGCATAAATGGATGTAAGCTGAAGTGTGGTGGCTTCTTCTTGGGGGCTCCCCCTTATCACGGGGAGAGGGGGGAAGGGGGGGGGGGGGGGGGGATGGCCCCTTGGCAAGTGGAGGTGGTTATGTCGAATATACAGATACCTCTACGGTCTCCTCCTCCCGCTAGGAAATGGAAGGAGGGTACCTATCGCTGCTCTGAGAGGGAGTGGTGTCCAGCGCCGCTCGAGGCTTTGGGCCAGGACGATGCCCCATCGTCATTAAAATTACATGACACGACCACAAGGTCCTGACAAGAGCCATCATGTCTTGTCTAAGAGAGCCCTATCAAATAGTTACATCTGAAATACGACAAATATTTCAAATGCAACTATTTGCATCGAGGGGAAGAATATATCATTATCCTGTCTCAAATGTGTCGGTACTTTTTACTAATATTAGAAGCATTATTAAAAAACGAGACGAGTTGTGTTTAGTTATTGACTCGACAGACGCGGATATTATTGTCATAACTGAAATTTAGCTATCTGGGAAAGTGCGTGACTGTGAACTTGTCGATCGGTCTAAGAAATATAATATTTACAGAAATGACAGGCAAGATAGCTGCGGTGGGGGTGTTTTAATTGCAGTGGGTACTCATATTGAATCTTCTTGCATTAAAGGGATACTACAACGAAATTTTGGCGCTCATTTTTTGGTCTATATGTGTTCAGAAAAGCACCATCAAATCGAACATACCATTATCTCGTTAAAAAAGTCACGAAAAGGTATTTTAAAACTAATTAAACGATTAGCAAAGAGCACCTGGTGGATGTCGCTAACGCCTCGCTTGTAATGCCCGTCTAGCAACCTTGGCAGCTAGTGACGGAGGTTGTCTCGCCTCCGGCCACGACGAGAGAAGAGGGGCAGGAGGAACTCCCCCCTTCCCGAGAATGCCTTTTGTGTTTCACAGAAGTCGCTATTGTCCCCCTACAAGATTATAGAAGATTAACCCGTCACTCAAAATTTGTACAAAAGCAGCCGCTTCGGTGGCTGGAACGACTAGGCCATCCTCTCGACGTCAGCCTCGCCGTAGCTTTGCTCGTCTTGAGACGACCTACGTCACGATTGCGTTGGATGTCACGTGGTCTCCGCTGGGGCTTCTCCAAGCGCTTGCCAGAGTGTGCCGCTTATAACGAAAAATACAGCCACCAGGCTCAAAATACAAACGTGCGATTGTCATTTACGGATATTGTGGATCATATTCAACCTAGTTTTGAACACGACGGGAATATTTCAAATTTCGTTGAAGTATCCCTTTAACGCGACAAGTTGTTCAGAAATACTTTGGGTCTGTATAAGTTCTCACCCCAACAAGTGGATTATGGGAGTATGCTATAGGCCACTGTCATGCTCATCTCTCTTTGTTAAAGATTTGCATGACTCTCTAAACAACTTAGTTATGTGTTTTCCCAGTTCACCGATCTTTCTGTCGGGCGACTTCAATTTCCCTTCTATCGTGAGGACAGAGTGTAATCTATCCACAACTGCATCATCATCGGAGTGCAATGACTTTGTGAACCTTTGTTTAGATTTTAATCTCACTCAGTTGGTTAGTCAACCAACCAGAGGAAACCCCCGTTATCCTCAAACATATTTGATCTCGTCCTGTCGAATCACCCTGACCTAGTTTCCTCCATATCCTATCTTCCAGGGCTTAGTGATCATTGTATATTACATTTTTACGTTAAAGCTGCAGTGCCCAAATCATCAAGTCACGTAAAACAAATTCGAGATTATGCAAAAGCTGACTTCGTCAAAATTGACAATGATCTAGCAACTTTTATTGATACATTTCTAGAAGGATTCTCCGACCGTTCAGTGGAAGCGAATGGGCAAATGTTTAAGAATAAAGTAGAATCCCTTACTAACCTGCATATTCCCCTCAGGACTGTACTCGAAGATTCCCGTCTCTCAAAAAAAAGAAGCGTTTATTTCGAGCAGCCAAATTTACCACATGTGAACGGCGGTGGTCCAAATACCGCACTGCTGCTGAGACATATAAAGAGGAAGTTAATAAGGCCAAGTTGGAGTTTTTTACGCGCACCTTACCCGATATGTTAATAAAAAAAGAAAAAAAACTAAAAAGTTCTGGAACATCATGAATAAAAAAACTGATTTTTCTGTTAGTCTAAAAAACAAAAGTGGGAATGTGCAAATGTATTACACCGATTTTTTTTTTTTTTTTTTTAGTAAGAGCAGCACGGAATGTCTTTTTTCAGACTTTTCAGACTACTTGCCGATGGGCCCCATCTTGCTTGATTGTGCTGGTGTCGATGATGTCATTGAAACATTAAGATTGTCGTCTTCAGCGGGAGTGGACGGTGTTAATTCAAAGTTTTTGAAAAACACTAAGCATTACTCCTATTATTTTAACTAAACTTTTTGATCAGTCCATTAGAGATCATGTTCTCCCTTTAGATTGGAAGGTGGCTCCCATTTACAAGACTGGTGACAAACATTCCCTTCTAAATTATCGGGCAATCTCTATAACCAGTGTTCCTTGCAAACTCCTTGAGCATATAACATTTTCCAACCTCGTCAATTTCTTAGAATTTAACAGCTTCTTCTGTCCACCCCAACATGGATTTCGAAAACAATTTCATGCGAGACACAGCTTGTATCATTTACACATGACCTTCATTGCATCCTGGACCGAGGATCCCAGGCCAGACTGCATTTTTCTAATTTCTTCAAAGCGTTCGATAAAGTATCTCATAAACTACTTCTTCTGAAATTGTTCAAACTTAACATAGATGCTAACGTTCTTGCATGGATTCAACCTTTTTTATCATCGCGGTCACAATTTGTTACAGTAAATAATAGTAATTCTTTTCGTCCGTGGCCTCTGGGGTTCCCTAAGGATCTGTTTTAGGACCTTTACTTTCTTATATATTAACGACCTCCCTCTTAATGTTTCCTTGTCTATTTGTTTATTTGCTGACGACTGTGAATTACCGTGAGATACTTAATGATCACGATAACATCATGCTCCAGTCTGACATTAACACTATCTACCAGTGGTGTGACGTATGGTCTATGACGCTTAATACTAACAAATGTAAGTCCATGCGTGTATCTCGCCAGTCACATGAAACTCGGAACTACTTTCTTAATCAGGCTGAGCTTGACACGACATCTTCTTACAAATATTTAGGTGTGCATATAACTTCCAATCTCTCATGGAAAACACATGTACAGTATATCACATCTAATGTCAACCGTATGTTAGGCTACTTCAGGCGTAACTTTCCATTAGCAGCTGTTTCCCTCCAAGCTAATTCTTTATAAAACTGTAGTTCGACCGAAGTTGGAAAATGCAGCCTCTGTCTGGGATCACGGACAAGCTACTCATAACCGCGTTGGAAGGCATTCAAAATAAATCCGCTCGTTTTATTCTTTCTAATTATTATATATCTAGCATAACTTCTATGAAATCTACTTTGTCACTTCCGCCCCTCTTCCTGCGACGTAAGCTTTCACACCTATCTTTATTTCACAAACTTTTTTTATAACAACTCTGTGCTTCGCGACAAATTAATCACTCGTCCCTTTAATATTTCTGCTCGTCATGATCATCAGCATAAAGTTGAGGTATTTGTCGCTATCACATCTACATTCCAATTTTGTTTCCTTCCTCGCACATCCCTCGACTGGAACCACCTTCCCGGACCAATTGCATCCATAACTGACACTACTCATTAGGTCTGCTCTTACCAATCTTTTTTTTTTCTTCTTGGGGGGGGGGGGGGGGGTGAATAACCATACATTACAGTGTTTTGATCCCAACTTTGCTCTCCCCCTCTGTAATGCCCACGGGCCCTGAGCGTAAAGCAAATAAATAAATAAAAGGCATAAGATGAAAATCTGTGAATGGTTCTTTCAAGTATGAAATCAAACCAAAAAGTGTTTCACTGGAAGTATGCCCAAATCGAATCAATATATCAGATTGCAATAAAACTGCTATTCTTACTTCAGATAAGGAGCCCAATCTTTTGTCAAAATTGAAGAAAGAATAAACATATAAGTCGAAGACAACTTAACCAGATCTTTCAACAAGCAACGGACATATAGGAATTTCAAAAGCGAACAACCGATTAAAGCCGATTCACACGACGAACCAAATCGCTATTTTTGTCCGCGGACCGTGCATTATGTGACTGTCACATCACCGATTCCTACGATTCGCGCCTCGTCCGCGGACCCGCGAACTGATAAAGTCGAGCGCCACACGTAATCAACGTCATTAATTAATAATCTCACTGCACAAGTATCCCTCCTTAAATCTCTAATTTAAGAACAAATTATGACAAATGATATACAGAATTTGTCAGAATATCGCAATCTATCATATCGAGTACCAGCGTGCGTCTTTTGCTAATTTTTCTGCAAGATCAGCTTATCATCAAACACTCACTAAATTTGTGTTCTTGTTTTTTATATATACTCGTCACATGCGCGTGCACCATTCAGCTCTGGACGAGTGCTTTTCCCCATAGCACGTGGCTGCACTGCGGCGATGCGAGATATGTAGAATCACGGTGTAGGCTCTGCAAGTGTTGCTTTTCCACACTGCACCAGTGCGCGATAACAAGCGCACTCAACAGAGCTAGCTAACCCGCCCAAACCGACAACAGGGTGCAACCACGTCGAGGACTGTCTGTTATCACTCCATTAAAAGATTCAATCAATATTGAATCAAACAGTATTTGAAAGGTTTGAAAACTCGCACACGCCTACCGTAACGATTCGTCAGTGTAGCAACGCTTGAGCTAGTTTAATTAGTGATCAAGCAAAATTATTTTTTGGTGCAGTACTGGGACATCATCACATTTTTGTGAAATGCAGCAAAATGTAGCAGGGTAAGTGCTTTAGCGCAAAGTGAGCAGCAATCACATCACTACGCTATGTCCATTCGGGTGAGTGCATTTAGATGCGCACCCCATCTCAAAACACACACACTGCCCTACACCAAGGCTGCACTCTCTGTACAAGGTATTGCCAATCGCAATCCCTTGCACTGTAGACCAGTGCAAGGAAACCCAATGTAAGTAGATTGAGCGAGTAGGACAGCATCATGACCTCACTCGGAGAGAAGCCTGAAGCCCCCAAGCGTCCTACCTCCAACACGAGCACCCCGACTTTTGTGATGCAACAGCGCGAGCGCGCTCAAGGCTCGGTCGACGAGGAGCAGTGAAGACCACACAACAGGCCTACTGTTTGAGTTTTGGCATCCTTTTGACTATGACTGGACCACATAATGTTTTTTTTTTTTTTTTTTTTTTTTTTTTTTTTTTTTTTTATGACTGGACCATACCAAGTGACGTCCAGCTGAGCAGAAAACACTATCTACAACCCTTTATTTGTCCTAAAACTAACCTTGAAAAGTTACGTGCTCGCAGTTCGAAGCCTAGAAAACACGTGCGTCTTGTCTGTCGTGAGCGGCCTCTGTCGGACGTCGGGAGTCTCGGCGCAGGACCACGTTCGTTCGTCGCCGCCGACTTGCAGCTTGTCCAGGATCCTTGTCGAAAGCACCGGAATCACGGGCTGCAGAACGATGGCGGACACCCTGAGCACTTCGAGGGCCATGTGCAACACAGCATCCAAACGATGTCCAGCATCCGGAGACTTGGCCAGCTCCCAGGGTTTGGCATCTTGAACGACGGCGTTCGTCCGCCGCAGAACGTGCATCACCTCGTCGAGGCCTTGGTAGATGTTGCCTTCAAGGTACCTTGCCTTCACTTTGTCTGCACAGAGATCGTTATGTTAAGAACAATGGATCTTTGCACATAAAGGTGACACCAAGCGGCAGAGGCTCGAAGTGCGATTGGCGCCTGGAAGGCGAGTTCCGCTACCTCTCCTGCTTTCTCTGCGACTCCCTTCCATGAACCAACTGTAGTTTGAGCTTTCACCGCTGCATGAAAAGGGCCTCAGTATTGAAGCAATAAAGCAGTACAGAAGCCTACAAACCTTGTAAACAATAATGCACACAGTAGGAAGTGTTTGGCTCATTATTATGCATCAAAGGGTAAAATACCGGGGGAGCGCCCACTTCACTTTCACTGAAAACTGGATCGATCTAGACATGGGCGCTTGTCTGGTCGAATCGGGCGCTTAATGTGTAATTTGCAGAACTCCCAAGTTTGGAACATATTAATAGTGGGCGCTTGAAGGACGTGGGTGCTTCCGTGGTATCTTACGGGAGGTCTGCTAGAATAGAGCTCAAACTAGGAATACTTCAGTTTCTGAAAAGGACTGTTGAGGAAATTTGGGGGCTGGGGGACCCATGGGATTACTTTTGGGAACCCCTAGGTTCCTACGAAGCCAGTTTGAAAACCCATACTTAACAAGCTGCAGAAACATCCACCATGCAGTGTAGCGTAATTAAGCTTGTGGGCATCATGGCTACATGTGATCGATTTTATCAACTATTGCCATGTTATAATGTATGCTCTCGTACCTCAAACTAGTTGTTAAGACAATCTTCTGCAAGATATTCACAAAATGAAACCTTCTCATTTTGTGAAAAGGACAAGACTGTTTTTCCGGATCTTTTTGGAGGAACACGAGATTTTAACAAAATGCGAGTATGTATAAGATTCAGCACTGTGGTGCAGACGACACAAAAAAGCCGCAAATCACGAGATAAGATGTACTACAGACTGCTGACCAGGAAGACCTTGCAGTTCCACGAGGACTTTCTGACCGTCTGGCAACTCTTCAAAGCTCTTGCTGTTGTAGGCAGGGAATATCTGCTGCTTGTTCACCAGGGGGGCCGTGCATCTGCTTAGCAGATTTCCAAGGGTGTCAGCCAGTTCAGCATTCAGCAGTCGCTGAACCTTGACACTGTTGAAATCTAGAAACAATTTCAGTTGGACACTGTGACTGTGTTCCATTAGCAAAATGTGTAAAATCGCAAAACCAAAATAGCTTTGGCATAAAAGACATATGGAAAACTAACAATACTTTAGTGTAGATTATGATTAACCTCCAGCACCTATGGTGTGGCCACACAAGTGATCATGGTAAAGTACAAGTGCGACATGAGCTGATACAAATCTGAAAATGATGTGCACTAAAGTGTCCTATTATTTGTAGCAGGGATGGGCAGTATTTCACATACAAGTATTTGAAGTACATATTTCAAATACTTTGTGTATTTTAAATTTGTATTTAATTATAAATTGGGTAATGTATTTGACATGTGTATTTAAATACTAAAACGTGGGTATTTCAAATACAATTGTAAGTGAATACAACTTTGTGGGCTAAAATACATCCCTCAAATTTATTGTCACGACTCATTTTGCTCATCCTAAGATGTGTCCAGAGCAGGAAAAAAACTATGTTCTGCACCGAATGCAGTCTCTCAATCAAGCACAAGCGTTTAGTGACTTTGTGATTACGGTGCTAGTCCAGGGCAAGAATAATGACGAAATCGACGTTCACAGGCAGACAGGCTAAATAAGTTCCCGTAACCACTTCTGATTCTTTCCAGCCTGATTTCCATCCATATTTTTGCCTGGAAGATTCTAAATGCGTGGGTCGTCCAGATTCTCGTAACTGGTGCCAGTTGCAACAATAAAAAATTCTCTGGCTAGTGCTGCGCATTTTGGTCATCTCAGTTCTTTGTTGGTCTATACCAAAATGTAATCGACAAAAAAAGCTGCTTGAAGCTCTGTACTTTTTTCACCTATTACGTCCAAGCTGATTACATTTTTTTTAATTATATTTCTATTACTTTACTAGAGCCTCGCACACTAACTCCCGAGTGTGCCATGCAAAATTAAAATGAGATACCCAGAAACCCGTTGCAGGTGCCCTGAAGTCGCTGAAACAAATTTTGAAGAATGTAATTGGAAGAGTATTTGGAGGAGACCAAATACATTTGGTTGTATTTGTATGTTGTACTTAAATGCTTCTTTTTAAATGTAATTAGATTTGTAATTAAATACATTTTTGATGAAGTATGTTGTATTTGTATTTCGATACATATTTGCATGTATTTTGCCCATCCCTGATCTGTAGTATATTGTGCATTTATCAAAATAAAATGTATCAGATTATTAGCACTTACACACTTCTTAGCTTTCCAAGGCTAAGAAGGGAATAAAATATACTGCAGTTTGCCCACTTTTAAAAAAGCAACTGCACTCAACATGTAAAACAAAAATTCCCAAGCACAAAGGTGTACTTACTGCCATCCGAATGTGGAACACCTTCTCTGAGTAGAAAGTACCGGATGCCGTCAGCAGTGTACTTGTCCACTTTCTTCACAGGACACAAGACATTGCCCTTGCTTTTCGACATCTGAATAATCAAGCAAGAAGTCTCTACTTCAGAAAAATATTATCTAGGCACTCTTTGTACAAAGAAAACTTTGTTGTAATCCCCCTTCCCCTGCCACCACAACCCCTCCCCCCCCCCCCCGTCCCCCTCAATGCATGAAATAAAAGCAACCACCTTTTCGTTGTTAACTGTCCAATGTGAGTGACAGAGGATACTCCGTGGTGGCTCCAGCCCAGCTGCTATTAAGAAAGCCGGCCAGTAGATGCCATGAAATCTGAAATACAGAAAGCAGTCAGGCAATATGTGATACGAGTTACAGAAAAGCCTCACTCATCACTGAAATTCAAATACTGGAAAAGCCATCCCCTGATCCAACAGGGCCTACACACTTTAAGATGTCCTTTCCGATAACATGGCAGTCCGGAGGCCAACTGTGGTTTGGGCCTGGGTAACCACTGACAGTGAGGTAGTTGACTAGAGCGTCGAGCCATACATATATCTGCAAGATATGTAAATAAATGATGCAGTGCCCGTGTCAAAGCACTCAATACTCAAACATATCATGTTTTCATTAACACTTACAGTCTGTGTCTCATCCCCTGGAACCATGATGCCCCACTTGACACGTGAGCTCTGTCTGGATACAGACAGGTCTTGGAGTCCTGCCCTAATCCAGTGTACCAGGAGGTCTTGGAACTTGGCTGGCTTGACAACACCTGAGTCAAGTATTTAATCCAACCAAGCTGCTGCCTTACCTGAGCCATCTCACAGCGCACTGTGTTTAGGCACATAAGGAAGTCAGTTACCTGGGGATTTCAGCCAATGAATTAAGTCATCTTGAAACCGGGAAAGGCGGAAGACATAGTTCTTCTCTTCCATCCATTCTACAGGGTGGCCAGACTCTATGCTTATCTGGAGATAAAAACGGGCGACCTCACTTCCTCAGAAGGCTACAGTGACGTAATGCTTTGCTGCATAGACTATGCTTGAATTTCAGCACTAGATACATGCATGGGCTACAAACCGGGGGGGCAAAGGGGCACTTGCCTGCCTCCCCCCCCCCTTCCCCTTCCCCCCCCCCCCCCCCCCAGTTCTCAGAGTGAGGGGCAAGGCATGTGTTTTGCTCCCCGCCCCCCTGAAACAGCTGCCACTGGGTAGGGGAAACGCTGGCCGGCAGCACCCAAGGGGTACCAAGTTGTTATGCCCCTATTCGGAGTGGTAGATTTATTTCGCCATTTTACTTGAATAACCATCCTCCTGCCTCGCCCATGTCTAGAGTTCAGCATCTCTATAACGAAATGTCTGACACCGATATGGACATATATGCTTATAATTTCTTGGAAAATCGAAAATATATATTGCATGTCATGCTCTTTGTGTTGCTTGATTTCGTGTTTTATCTTTTTAAGAGTATACTTTCAGTAGTAGCACTTTGATGGAGTGTACTGTGTTGTCTTGTTTTTATAATAATGCCCATACTGCGCGAGGGCCAAACTTCTAAATTAGGTCAATGTTTTGCTTTATCTTTTTAGAGTTTTGGCTTATCTCTTCTTCCCTTTCCTCCTTCTCGCCAGTACAAAGTAGCCAACCAGAACCTACGCTCAGGTTAACCTCTCTGTCCTTCCTTAATAAACCCTCCCCCCTCTCTCTCGGTCTCTCTCTCGCTCTCTTTCCAATAAGTAGTCTTATGTGACTGTTTTTGGACACTACCAGAAAAACATATGATCATCATTATTATTATTATTATTAGTAGTAGTAGTAGTAGTATTCTTAATAATAATATTAGTAGCAGTAGTAGTAGTAGTAGTTAATATTGTGTCACAATATGGGTTTGTCAGTGGGCGTGTGGGACGCAGCCACTTCTGGAAGATTTTGCGGACGAATGGCATCTGGCCTTCGAGAGACATCAGGTTGCTTTTGTGCGTTTTTTATCGATGTTGCAGAGGAATCGATACAGTGAGTCACAAAAGCAGGGGTGGAACTCATGAAATGTACTTGGGAGCAGCCACAGGAGCAGCTGAAACAGCTGTTTTGGAGCAGGTTGGGAGCAGCTAAAACGATGTTCTGGAGCAGGCTAGGAGCAGCTCAGATCAGTTTTGATTGCACTTCAGCTTGTGTTTTAGACAAGCACGGGAGCAATTTCAGTTGTGCTTAGCAGCACAAAAGAACAACACAGATGGTGGTTAGGGACCTATGTAGGTGGGATAACAGTGTAACAGGTGTGAAAACTTGAAACTTTGTGAGCCTTAATGAGAACCAAAAAGCAAGTACCATATGTTTCTGCAGATAGTGTCCTTGATATTTTCTGAGTGGCTTTCAGCTGCTCAAAATGCAAACCAGCACTGCTTATGGCACAACTCACACCTGTTCGAGATGGTAATTATATGTGCGAACCACGTGACGTGCGTGAGAAACGGACGTGCAGTTGCGCGGAGGAACAGGGCAACAAATTCCGAGTTTATACTATTGTATAACTCAATATTGAAGCAGCAGACTACGATTAACGGAGTTATCGTGTTCTTAGCGATAAGCAGGAGCAAGGCTTGTCAAGCAAGATCTATCGCTCGCGTGAGAGCTGCTGGCCAGCAAGGTTTCGGATCGGACTGCGTTTCAGTTCTATCAAATCACGATTTATCTTGCAGGAATGCGGTTCCAACTTCTAAAGAAGAAGTACTAAAAGGAATTGTTTGCTAATGTGTTTTCAACTGGCTGACGTCCGGAACCCGGGCCGCAGAGCCTCAGGTAATCTGACGCTTAACGGCTCTACCTCTTCTCGGCCGACTTGCTTAGCCGCTTATGGTTGAAGAACAACAATCCAGTCGCAGGTGGTGTAGCACTTGGAATTGGAACCCCGAGTTTTTTCGCGCGCTTCCGACTCGGGAATTGGGATACAAAGGAAGAATAAACAGAACAAAGGATTGCAAGGCCGACCAAGCTAAACGCGCTCATTGTTGCCAATCGAGTCGATAAAAACCAAAACCAAGACAAAATGAAAAAAAAAAAAAAATTGGGCGCACGTTCAGCGATTTGGAGCACAATGGCGCGATGTATTGGCTGTAGCGCAGTTTCCGCGAAATGGCGCAGGATGGCGCAGATAAATGCGCCTGGCGCAAAATGGCGCAAATGGCGCAGCCGTTCCACCCCTGCAAAAGTTTACTAAATAAATTGCAAAACATTGGATTCAAGGGCAATGCCCCCCGGCCCTGGGGGGGAGAGGGTCTGGTTCACCCCCCCCCCACTCAAAAACAAGTTGGAACACCACTGGATACATGGTACTCGAGGTCTATACACATCTGGTAGCAGAATCAATGTGCATAAGAAACTAGAACTATGAGGAAACAAAACAGGTGCCAAATAAAATCTACCCAGAATTGTTACACACTGAGCACAACTATTTGGAAAGCACATTGATATACTCCATTCCACCCTATGATGGACCACAGGAAATGCTGCAAGCCATCCCAGCCAATCCAATCCTATGAACATATCATGTGACTACGCATCCCGCACGCTACTGCCCCCTCCCAAAGGCCACGTGACACTCGGAAAACATTGGATTGGCTTAGATAGCTTGTAGTGGCCTACGCCATCATCATAAAGTGAAATGGAAGATAGATATCTCATTACTAATGACACACATCTGCAAGAGAGTCTTGCTACTCCTCTCCTTTTAGAATGCAGACATACTTTTTGTGGAGTTCCATCTTCTTTTGGAACCTCTTTGATCTCAGAATCAGAGAGAAATAGCTCTTCTTGGGTTGAATACCATCCCTTGTATGTACCAGTGTATATGTGCTCTTTCTTCTGCAGCACTTCCTATGAGAACAAAATCGCTTAATTAAAACAAATGAAAAGAAAACACAAATAGTAGTTAATGTCTTTATAATTTACCTTTTCTAGCAAAAGGCACCAAAAATTAACCTTAGACATGTTTTTCAGATAAGTGGTAACAAAACTCAAGTCATTGTGGAACATATAAGTCATTTTAATAAACACCAGACTGTCATATAGGTATTTTCATCTCAATTCAGGCATGGTTTTGGGTTTGAATTTTTAATTTTGACCAAAAAAGTGCAAGTCTTGGGAGCACCCTTGAAATGAAAGAACGCAAACGGGAAGTTTGGTGGATTTTTGTTTTAAAGTTACAGACCATTGAAGTGACGGAGGCGAAAACTGATGCTCCCCTCACCCATTGAGGATTGCATGCTTGACCACTTGCTATTTTCCAATTTCTCAAAATTAAGTACTAGGTCTCTTTTGTGACACTCTACAAATTTAAAACCGTGCCTGAATTGAGATGAAAACTTCCATAGATAGAAACACTTTATGCTCCAGTCTTGCTTTTTATTTGCCTCGTATATGTGGAAGAGAGAGTTTGTTCATTCAGTGCTTGATGAGACGACACCCTCTGCAATTGACACACTCAATATGCAGTTCCATAAACAATGTCACATCCTCAGAGAATTGGAAATAAGTACACTACTCTTCATAATGAAAAGCAAACATATGAACAGCTCATTCTATGTTTTTGTTTGTGAGACTTTGAATGCTAATCTTCTCTAAGCAAGAACACTGAGAAAGCTAAGTGCCTGAGGTAAAAGCAGGACTATACTGAAATGCACAAACAGCCAAAGCGCATGCCCAGCCATAAAACAAAAAAGTATATGAATGGCAATGTTACTGAAATAAATACAAATCGAGGTGTATTGGAATGAGAAAACAAACCATTTCACTCATACCTTGAACACTCATGGCTTATGGACCAAGCATATAAGATAAACAGTAAAAAAATGCCAGTTTTTTCGCACTTACCCAAAAATGTCTGACACATGCTTTATGCCTTTCTTCTGTTGTTCGAACATAGTCGGTGTATGTGATGCCAGTGCTGTCAAAGAGGTCCTATGAGAAATAATTTCTGTCAGCAGTTAGCTTAGACAATGAGACTAGATATGTAGGAAGCTACCTACCTTGAACTGTTTTGATATTCTGTTGCAGAAAGACAGTTCATCTTGCTTGGCTTTAGAAGCAGCTTGCTGTATCTGTATATTGAAATAAATGGCCAGTCTTCTCAGGAAAACTCTTTTCCATAGAGCTGTGTCCTCTTTATATACGCCCTCTCATGGCATGACTCAGGAAAGGATTGGGCATTAATTTAGACCATATGCAATCATTTGACATGAAACCAAAAGCTTCGCTATGCGGCACTTTCCCTGCAATAACCCTCTATCAATTTGCAGGCACCTCAGCTGGGATTGGAACTAGCCAGCTCAGGATCCATAGGCATGGAAGCATGGCATGGAATTTGCATGGAAGCAACCAAGAGAGCCTGAAACGATTATCCTCAAAGGCAATGACAACGCATGGTGAGAAGTCTAAATACGGACAGTGTCATGCTTTAATGAGTAGCTTTCTACATTTATCAACATCAGCTTCTTATGTCGTATGGGTTTAAATTATGAAATGATGTGCTGCATATTATCAAATGATAGGAGAAGAGGATAAAACGTATAGGGTGTCCCCAAAAAAAACTTGCATGCTAAAATGGCTTGCAAAGATCAGAAACTTGATGGATCACGTTTCAACTTCTCTCAAAAATGTCTTTAACTGGTCACATTGCCGTGCTAAAATTTCAAGATGGACCTCACAGAAAAAGGGAAATAAAAAAAGAAAAACTGATCTCTTCAACGGCGGAGTGGTAGCTGTCGAGGATATGCCGAACGATGGGTTTCTTTGCCTTATCCAGAGATGGCACTATCGATTCACTGGACGCGCTGGGAGAAAAACCACGCTGTTATCCAAGTTTCTGGTTTGGTCGGATATTTGCCAAAATGAAGTTGTTTGGGTTTTCAGTTAAGTTTCGCAATGCAAAAAGTGTCTCGCCATTAATATTGCTAAATGAAACTGCCAAAAGCTGCTTCACAAATAATGTTCCTCGGTCTGTGACGGTTCTTGTTTCGTGCATCATCTGATTTCACAGTTTGACGTTTGAATGCCAAGACGCAAGAAGCAATCAGGAGTGCGCCCCAAAAAACAGCGATTTGGTGGCTCTGAAAAGAGCCACCGAAATCTGAACTATGGTCCTCGTGGTTGCGGTCAAATTTCTAGTTTACACAGACGCACATACACTCGCAAGAAGGAAAGCAAATGGTTAGTCGCCCAGCTCAACGTGCCCATTCCAAACTTCTATGTATCTGTTCAGCCTCCTCTCATAGCCCTCGCCTCCCGCATTTCATCGCTGATGGTTGGACACATTGATGATACAAGACAAGAAAATCGCAAGGGGTAAGGTCAGAAGATCAAGGAGGCCAAGGCATGTTCAGAGAACCGCGGCCCATCCATCTCCCGAGAAACTTGCGGTCAAGCCAGGCTCTCATATGGGTTCCATAGTGGGGAGGAGCTCCAGCCTATTAAAATAAGCAAACCACATGTTGCATATGCGCAGATTCCAGCTCTGGTAGTATCTCGACATAAAAGTCACTTGTCACCGTCGAGTCGAAAAAGAATGGCCCAACGACAAACTCTCGCCATATGCCACAAAACGCAACGACTCTCGGCGACTGCACAGCATGTTCAGTTGACCAGTGCGGGCTCGTTTTAGAACATGTCCTGCGGTTCTGCTTGTTGACACGGCCGTCAAGAAGGAAAACAGAATCTGCAACAGCTCGTCCTCACAAAACTGCTCTCGCCGTGCATAGTCCTCCGGCTTCAGTTCGTACAAGAGCTGCGCTTTGAACGGGTATATTCGCCGGCGAAGCACCCGCCACATGAAGCTCCGGCTTACGCCGAGCTGAAGAGCAGCAAACAACGGATTGAGATGTGGGCTCTGCTTCAAAAGCGTCAAGAACGGATTGCTGATGTCTGTTTTGGCAATGTTTCTATGCAGTTCGGCGGTTTGCTTTCCATGTTTCCATCTTGAGTAAACCTGGTCACTCGCTTGATGACGGTGGGTTGAGAGGGTGGTCTCTTGTCAAAGGCAGCCCGGCACTTCACACTTTCTTGAGGCTTCCTGTCCGAGTATACCAAAGAACAACTTGCGATCTTGCATGCCTCCCAGGAGATAGCTCATACTCGAGCAAATTGTTATTATTATTATCTCTCCTTGGAGCTCAGTTATCGCATGGTAAGGCGTTGAATAAAAACAAGAAACAGCAATAATGAATGAAGTTAACACAACGAGTCAAAAAGCGCAAACGACAAACTGCGAAAGCAGACGATGCATGAAGCAAGAACTGTCGCAGACAAAGGTGTCATTTCTAAAGCAGCATCTGCAGAACCAAAAACTCGAATTAAAGCGCGCTTTTCTGTCCGGCGCGTCCACTGAATTGGTAGCGCCATCTCTCTTAAGCCAAAGAAACATGGCCGCGTCCCCCCGACAGCGCCACTCAGCCCTTAAAAAAAATCAGTTTTTTTTTTTCTTTTTTTGCGTGCTCCGAGTTTGAAATTTCAGCACAACAATGTGACCAGTTAAAAGACAATTTTGAGAAAAGTTGCCATAAGATCCGTCAAGTTTCTGATTTTTGCGAGTCGTTTTAGCGTGTAATATTTTTGGGGGGACACCCTCTACTATGTTGTCTAATTGACAGCTGAGAAAATTGTCGCTTGAACTACCCAGTCCCACTCGTCGGTAAAACACACACAATAAATTAGCCGGGTCAACGTATGCCTGCCGATTCGGAGACAAACGCGCACACTCGAAATCGCCTCATGACGTCTCACCCTTGCTGTAAGGTTGCTTTCCGTATCATTAGCGAGCATGTGTAGAAGCACGTAGAGACTAACCTTCAGACCATGTTCATCTGTGCCCGTAGAAAATATTGTAGGGCTACTCGGAGCAAGCAGCCTGTGTAGTCTGTGCAGCGAATCAGCTAGCACCACAGTGTGGTGATGGCCGAGGTGTGGGCCTGGAACCATTCAAGATCCGAGATGTAACGCTTCCCCGATTATACACTTGGGAATAAAGCGTTATTGTTCAGATTGTTGCTGTAACCTATATACAAATACTATCTTACCGGCATTGACGTAGAATATCGGGGTAGTGATAAAATACCGGCAAGAACCCATCCCACCGTCCCAACTTTCCACGTGCGGCGACTCACAAGGTCGTATAACTGTGGTAGAGCAGGGTCAACACGTGGTCCTTTCCGGTATTTTTAAAACAATAAAAAAATTTTAAAATGCGCTAATTTTTGTAAAATATTTTTATATATTTATATAAAATTAAAATTATTTGTTAAATGCTTAAATATAATTTATTTAAGTAATAATTTGCGTTTAAATAAATACGAAACTGGCATTTCTGTCCGCACCCTCCGTTTATAGACCTTTTCACCCTCCGCCGCATGGGCGCTGCCATCTTGGAATCACGTGATGCGGCCGCCATTAGGTTGCTTCAACTTGTTGCTCCGCTCTCCCGTCCGCGCCTTGGCGCATGCGTTGAATTCGTGTTTTTCGTCGCGTTTCACCGCGTCTCTTGTCTTACTCCGTAAAGTGTCGTCCGATACTTATTCTTACCATTCAATTGCATTACACCATTATGCGCGCAACTTCTGCAGTTGATCTTGTAACACGTTTTAAATATTTTTTGCCGTCGGTGTGCGGGATACGTGTGAAAAGGTTTTATAGGAACAGGAATCAGCGTTAGCACTTGCACACATTGAATACATATATGACTTGAAGAGAGCCTCGAGGGTTCAAATACCAATAACTTGCGAGAACTGAGGTTTGGTTACTAATAAGGGCGGAACATTTGCAATAGGAAGCCCAATGTTATTGTATATATGAGTGCGCATTGGTGTCAAGGAACAAAACAAAAACACTCAGCGTAATTAGCCACGCGTTTTTCTTGAAAACATTGTGTTTCGTAGTTCCAACAGATCGAAAACAGTTTATTTTGATTACACTAGGGCACTAGTGGACAAGGCGCGCGAACAAACATTTAGTTTGAATTATTTTTTATGCTAGAAATAATGGTACCTTAACATTAGGCAACTTGTTTGTTTGCAATATCACACCTATATCTGTTTTACGTTCTCAATCGCGTGTGTGATATAAGCATTCGCTTTATCGGTTTATTTATGAATTCCACGGAATTGTATACCGTGCTTGGTCCCATGTCTATAGTCTTTCAGTTGCTTAAGTCATATTTTAATATAACCATGCAGTTTCAATTAATTTATTTCAACACAAATATCTGAACTCCCCGCGTAAGAAACTGCCACAGACAGCTTGATAGTGCCTATGATTCACAAAATGTGACGCCGAAAAGAATCCTTCTGCATGAAAATCACCCGAGTGCAGCCGGTTGTAGACTTCGAATTGGGAGTTACTTTCAGTTGATGGCGATGTCAAAATATGCAAAGCACATCGTTTCAAATCAGTGAACAGCTTTCTACACGGGTCCATTGGGTGGCGCCTGGCGTTCGACTTCAGCCAAACTCATTGGAGATCATTTCTTTTGCGCTCTTCAATTTCATTCGGCAAATTTTACGGAAGATGAATATCAGACTTTATTTGAAGTATGGCATTCACTTATCTTACCATTCTCATACCTTGAGAACGTTGTAAGAAAATGTCCATATAACAAAAAGTTTATTTCATAAGGCCAATATTTTGAAATGCTGTAAATGAGTACTTTTGTTAAAGAAATTTTCTAGTCAGCCTAGGCTGGTCTATCAAAACATTTCTCAAGCGCTTAATTTCTTTAAATAAAACAGGCCGAGACAATATCACTTTTTTATATTATCTACCTGATTATATTAAACTTTTCTAGTCATTATAAAAGACGTTTCCAGTCTCTAAGTTAGAAAAGGTTGGTGTACGGAAACCAAACATCGAACAGTATAAACTTGTTAACTTTCATCTGTTCTTGGTGATTCAGCAGATTGTTAATCATGTTGTCGACCTGATTTTTCACTAAGCACTCATGCAATATAGTCTGTTGCAATATAAGATGATCAGTTCAATATCTGACTTGAGCGCGAGCTATCTACTTCCGTACCGCTCGGTGCACGCACAGTCAAAGCACGGCGGCAGGCAACGAGCGCACGCTGCAGGCGGAGCTTGTCCTGCTCTTTATTTTTTTTCTTCTTAAAATTAGTGTCCGCGGGTACGGCCGTGGACAATGGTAATCCTTCCTGTGCGTCAGCGCAGTTTGTTTCCCCGCCGAACCTGGCCGAAATTAACGATGGACGGAAATCAAACGCATATAGTGTTTGTAAAAAAAGATCGCAATTTAGGCTCGAAACCGCTTCGTGGTTAGCCAAGGGGCTCAATACTATTTTTTCATTTGCTGTGTGCTACTAGAAAGAAATTCATATCGCAAAATTAATCGAAAGTGGCATGGAACAGCATCACAATCGCGTGTACGTTGAAACCGAAACCGACCAAATTGAAGCAACCTAATGGCGCCGAGTGCGCCAGCGCCCTCTACCCGCCGGTCAGGTAACTACTGAAATGAAAAGGTCTATAGGACCTCCAGAACCGCGTACAGTGTTTGGATTCAAGCTTTTCCGAACCGCCGCCGCCGCCGCTAGGTTCGCCGCTATTCAATAATGGTGGATCCGATCGTCATGCGGACAGGACTGAAGTTTACCTTCTAACTTAATTTTGTCAAATCACTGCAATGCTATCCCAGTACAGCACGTCCGGCTTTTGTGAGTGATTTTTTTTTTCTTGTGACCTCTTCTTTAAATTTATTCGTGCCGTACCATCGCTTGTCCGCTCTGTCCAACTTCACAATCGGCAACTTTCGAGCCTTGTGCCTTGTCAAGTGATACAGCGATACCTGTATAGCGAACGTATCGAAACCTCTTAATTTTTCCTCAATTTCAGACAAAACCCCAGTGACGAAGGGGATACTGGGATCCCTATTCCTGACGTCATGCGCACTCCACACCCCGTTTTTGGCTCACTTGAGGCATTATGTGCTGTACGACGTTTCGGATATCGTGGAGAAACGAGAGGTAAGGATGTTCGTTCGGTTCTATCATATTTAGTGTTTCTAATGGTTCACCGTAATGTTAGAAGCTGCGAATAATCAGTGGGAACCCGACTGCCGATCAAGAACGCTCCAACTTTTTATCTTGTCTAGTCCGAACCGATGCTCTCAAGCTCAGGTAAATGTTCTAGAACCTGTCTGTTGCGCCGACAGCCGGCACAGCGAACGCAAGTATGCCGGCTGTAGCCTCCCATTGGCTGGCGCCTGTTGCTTAAATATTCCGCTGATATATTCTTGCTAGTGTTAACGTACCGGCAGTCAACCGTATATCCCCGTGTGGGTTGCACAAGCGGCTGTTGTAGCTGCAATAAAAACGTGCCAGCGGGGTCCTCTCATTGGCTAGCCACTGTCACATGAGTGTGTGGAATTCACTCTATGTGGACCAGATGACGTTAGCAACGTATGTCTGTTCAAAATGCCTCTGGCTGCTGTCAACCTTCATTTTCCTGTAGTCGGCTGTTTCTACTCGTAAGTGGTTGTACAGTCGTCCCTGTCATGCTTAGAAATATATCATCTGCCCCTGATTATTGGCAAGCAGTATGCGGCTCATGTTCATTCAGAATGTTGAGGCAAGTTAACCTGTGATAAACAAGAGATTTCATGTGGACCTCTTTGAAAGTGGTGATTGTGTTTCTCCTTGTCTTCTTCATTTATCCTTTCTGTATACTCTGACCACGAATGGCCTCGGTGGCTCCGATGTAAAGCGCCAACCTATAACCCCAGGTGGTGGGTTTGAATCCCGGCCGAGGTGCCCGCAATTTGACGAGGGCTTATTGCGGAGAAGGCGCCGTGTTACCGACCTTTCGGTTGCTAGTCAAAAGATGCCCAGGTGGTCGAAATCATTCCTTAGTCCTCCGCCGGGGCGTGCCAGGTGCTCGTCGTTGGTTTGGCACGTAAAATTTAACTTTTGACTGACCGCAAATGAGCTCGTTTGACTTTCCAAGTCTAGAAATTGGAGGCTTAAGAGTATGACGCGGCTTTTCGTTTCTTTCATTTTGAACCCAGTTTTGGAGACTAGTCACGTCGAAGATATCTTTCCTGGATACGAAGGACCTGGTTTGTGGATCGCTTCTCATTTACTACTTTAGAATATTTGAGCGGCGGTACGGCTCGCAGAAGTTTGCGGTGAGTTGATGTCTGTCTCCTTACTCTGTTTGGTTTGTGCTAGCAAGCAGTGAGAGTAATATGGTAAATTCTCTCTCCTTGCAGTCTTTCCTCTTAGCCACATCTGCAGTGGCTACCCTTCTAGAGCTTTCGTCCATATATGCTCTGAAGCATTTCGAAGTACCTCTCTCCTTGTTTCCAAGTGGACCGTAAGTGGCTGGTATTATAATGCTCAATGGCTGATGTATTGTGTTTGCATTAGAGGCAGTAGATTGGTTTTCAGGGTATTGCATTCCTTTCTGGGTTTTCCGGCAATATTTTTATTTATGTTTCAAGGTTGTTAGCAGTTCAATCGCCATTTTTCGTCCTGGAATTATGGATACTGTAAACAACTTTATTTTCGCAGGCTCAGTGTTTTGCGAATTTTAAGAAGTGTGGGTTTTGCAAACATTTTACGGTCATAAAATTTCACAATTCTGAGCGGTGTTCTATTTATTCATTACTGTGCTGTAATATATCCATGAGACCAATTTTTTACAAAATTGTTCAAGTCACTTAGTCAGCAGAATAGAGGTTCTTGCAAAAATTAAGTTGTTTATGGTATACTCTAAATTGGCCACGCCTAGATTGCGGAGATGCATCATTTTACTGAAAGCATTTCTGATTAACGGCAGCGTTTAGCTTCCAGTTTCCTAAAATTATATGATCTTTCCTTCTTTTTCTCAATTACTTTTCAATACCACCACCATCTCCAAAATTCAGCACTGCCATTGGCAGTGTCTAGTTGAGGCACTGCAAACCCATGCACTTATTTGATTGACTCTCTTTTTATTTAAGAAAGCATCCTTTTTGTTGCTAAACGAATAAAATGAGGCTTTTTTGTAAGTTCTGTTAGAGATAAATATAGAATTATTGGTGCTTGGATGCAGTGATAAATTACAGGCATTAGGAGATCTCGGTGTGGAAGAACTTGTTTTAGAAGACAACACGCCATCACAAAGATTGGTTTGGCTCACCGAGAGGGGCAAGGCCAGAAACAAACTCGACTGGCAAATAGACCCAAGGTGGCGGTGCACTGCCCTTAACAAGGAAATGTTGATACTCTCTAACCCGGGGTTCTTAAACATGCACTGGGACGCAGCCCCCAAGTATCAAGTGGCTGCTAACCACGTCTCAAGTGCTATATGTATCAAATAATGGTCTTATCATGTCATCTGTTTGTTTACACTTAAAATGTAGCTCTGCACTCATTACGTGTTTACTTATTTTTCTCTATTCTATTTCCTCTGAACTAAGTATTGTTTTGCCTTAATTTTTGCTTTTGATCTCTTCCTCGTGTTAATCACCTGCGCGACGATCCCTCTACTATGTTACAAGTGCGAGCTGTTTAGGACTCACCCCAGCCACACAAACTCTTGCTCAGTGGGAGCAACTTCAAAAGATAGAGTTTGGGTTTTTAGGAATCAAAAAATGCAATTAAAATGCAAGAATAGCCTAATAATGCTGCTACAAAGATTGTCAGGCAAGCAAAAACTGTCGTAGGAAGCTTTTTTTTTTTTTGAGAGGTGTTGAATTTGATTATTTCCTTAGAAAATCTAGCAACCCCGCAACAAAATTGTGCTTGCCCTTTTCTTCCGTTGAAAAATGCAAGCAAGTGAGTGGTGTGGTGTAATGTTGCATTTTGTCATTGCATCAGGGATGGGCCTTAAGTAGTCACATTAGGAAATAAAGCTAAAGATGCAAGTTTGCAAAAAGCAGAAAGCATGAGGTGCCTTCTTTAGAAAATCTTTATATGTCCAATGAGAGACTCGGCTGCTTTGCAAGGTAAAAACAACTGCTGTTTTGGTGTATGTTTTTGTCCTAAAACATGATCCCCTCTTCCCCCTCTCTGCATTGGCCCTCGACCTTTGGGGTGGGCTGTCTGGCCCCTGCACCCAAACGAGTTTGAGACCCTTCCTCTACCTATCTGGTGACTCGGGGATGGGCAAAATACATGCAGATATGTATCGAAATACAAATACAAAATACTTTGTCAAAAAATGCATTTAATTACAAATATAATTACATTTCCAAAAAAGCATTTAATTACAAGATACAAATACAACCAAATGTATTTGGTCTCCTTCAAATACTTTTCCAAATACATTCCTCAAAATTTGCGTCAGCGACTTCAGGGCACTGGCAACAGGTTTCTGGGTATCTCGTTTTAATTTTGCATCGCACACCCGGGAGTTAGTGTGCGAGGCTCTAGTAACGTAATTGAAATATGATCACAAAAAAATGTAATCAGCTTGGACGTAATAGGCGAAAAAAGTACAGAGCTTCAATCAGCTTTTTTTTGTCGATTACATTTTGGTATAGACCAACAAAGAACCGAGACGACCAAGACGCGCAGCACTAGCTAGAAAATTTTTTATTGTTGCAACTCGCACCAGTTACGAAAATCTGGACATGCCGCGCATTTAGAATGTTCCAGGCAAAAATATGGATGGAAATCAAGCTGTAAAGCATCACAAGTTGTCACAGGCACTTAATTATTTAGGCAGTCTGCCTGTGATTGTCGATTTCGTCACTATTTTTGCTTTGGACTAGCACCGTAATCACTAAGTTACTGAACGCTTGTGCTTGATTGAGAGACACTGCATTCGGTGCAGAACATAGTTTTCTTCCTGCTCTGGACAGTGACAATAAATTTGAGGGATGTATTTTCGGCCACAAAATTGTATTTAATTACAATTGTATTGGAAATACCCACATTTTAGTATTTAAATACACACGTCAAATACATTACCCAATTTGTAATTAAATACAAATGCAAAATACACAAAGTATTTCATATACATATTTTAAATATTTGTATTTGAAATACTGCCCATCCCTGTGGTGACTATATTTGGCATAATAAGGTTGTGCTCATCAAGGAGGTCTCGTCAAGTTGGATAATTTTTTGCTTAAATTAAGTTAGGTGGAAATTGGCATCAGAAGCTCAGTTTAGATTTTCAAATCCCATCCTAAAACAGAAACCTCTGCTGTATCCTAAGAATGTTTAAACAATCTAGGTCTGTATACATTGGAGGTCTCTTGGTCAGTACAGATTGACACATTAATTGATGTTGCTGCTCAAAGATGAGTTTCCTCTTGCGACAGTTCTTCTGAAGAATGTTTGTTATAATATCTGGTATCCACAAGTAACACCTTTGATGATGATAATAATAGTAATATTTATTTTGGTTCAGGAGAACCGCTATGATTTGCTTATCGAATCATGACAAGGCATACATCTATGTATCCAAGTAGCTTGGAGATCTTGGAACCTTTTTATTTATTTCTATCATTGTTATATAGAGAGCCAGAATTTTATTTTATTTTTGTCTTCCAGAAACTGATTTCTCATTCATACAAATTATACTAATAAGGAAAATGGAAAGCAAAGGAATGAAATGACAAACACATTGAACAAAAGGGAAACAACTGCACCATAGCCCTAAACCCACAGAGCTGTTTATGAAAGTAAAGCACAGTAAAATGTTGCTTGGCTATGTCAAAGATTAGTGCATCAGACATAAGTGGAGCTGCACCAACAGCGGCCCCTAACACTGGAGTTTGAGTGAAAGCTCTATTTGGTCATAGCTGTGAATTTACATTGCACACAGCCTCTGCCTAATGCAAAGAATTCTAAAACGTAAGACAATTTTCCTTTTTCCTAATATGCCCTCATAGATTTATGTTTTTGTTCAAAGTTATACTCTGTGCTATTATGCAAATGATTTCACAGCTTGTGGACAAGTGGGCCACCTTTAATGGGGGAGTTAATCAATTTTCTTTCTGTTTTGATTTCTCTTTCAGGTATGCACTTGTGTTTGCCTTATTTGTGAACTACTTCCTGGATATTCCCAGAGTAGCCCAGACCTACGTCCTGGGAGTTCCAGTCACAGGAAAGACACTTACTTACCTACTTGGTCTACAGGTAAGAATCAGCCTTCCCTCGTGTTTTTCTAGTGTAGCAGTTCTCAAACTGCGGTTCGCGGAACCCCGGGCGTCCTCGAGAGCGTTCGTGAGAGTCCGTGCCAAGTTGAAAAACTGCTCTAGAAACAAAACCCCTCCTATGCCATCGCGCAAGTCCTCTGATGCAAAATGTATCGGGGGTCCCGAAACGGCCTTCGAGTGGGTCAGTGGGTCCGTGACGGTCAATAGCTTGAGAACCGCTGGTCTAGGGTCTCGCCTTAATCTCATCCTTTCGTTTTCTTGTCTTTTAGGTGATAAGCACCTCAAGAGAAACTGCAGTCTGTGGACTATGTTCTTTGGTGAGCAGCTCAAAGTTTGGGTATTGCTCCCATCACCTCTATCTCTCCTTGCTGAGAAACCAATAGCCTTAGGTCTTGTGCTCTAGGGGCATCTGCATTCTGACACTTTGAGATAAAGATAATGGGGTGTAAGTTGTTAATCAAAGCTATCACACTATATTAAGTATGTGCTGCTTTTATTTGACTTTCTGGCAGGGTATTTGTTGCTCTCATTATTTCATGGGCATGATTCTACACTGAGCCATTTTGTGTGCATCTAATCGGTGCTAGATACTTGCGCTGAATTAAGAAAGAAAGTGTGTAACCCCTGCACAGGCTCTTGAAACTGTTGAATTACTTCAATAACTCTGGTGTGTCATATTAGAATGAATAACCATATTTTTTGGGGGAAAAAAAAGGAAATGTCAGGTTTTCTATTCTGCCCTACTCAATCAGTTTATTTTCCACCTTATAAGAATAAAGATTGAGAAGCAGTGGAAGGAAGCTGCCCTTGGGCAGCTCGATGGGTCCACTGTGGCAGCACTGTGGCACGATGGGGCAGCACTGTGGTGTAAAAGTACAAGTAAAAAGAAAAACGCTAAACTTTACAATGCTGACATGTCAAAATTATATTCTAATGCTATCTTATGTAACACAAAGTTTACAAGTGAATAAATTAAGAGTATATGAATATCGCTTCGAATCCAATAGCACAGTGTCGTCCCTAGATTGAACGCTGGGAAAAGATCTGGCATGTCCTGGCTTTCATTTGCCCTTTAAAGCGGTACTTTAACGAAATTTAAAATATACCCGTCGTGTTCAGAAATAAGCTGAATCTGATCCACAATATTCGTAGATGACAATCGCACATTTGTATTTTGAGCCTGATGGCTGTATTTTTCGTTACAAACGGCCCACTTTGACAAGCGCTCGGAGATCAGCCAGCGGAGAGCACGTCACATCCGTTGCAATCGTGACATAGTTTGTCTCGGGCCCTTATGTTCAGACACAGCGGACACTGCGAGCTATCCCAGCCAATCCCGCTCTGTGGATGTAGCCCATGATACGCTTTTTGTACATCTCTGCCCTCTCTCCAACGTCACGTGACATTCACACAGCCTTGGATAAGCCCTGATGGCTCGTAGCACCCACTGAAACAGCCGAAGCACACCAGCGGGCCACCGCAAGTAGGCCCAAAGCTGCCTTTACGAATTTTGAGTGACAGATTAATCTTCTATAATTTTGTAGAGGGACAATAGCGAATTCTGGAACACGCAAAAGAGAGTCTCAGGGAGAAAAGAGTTCCTCCTTCAGCTCTTCCCTCGTCATGATCATAGGCGAGGCAGCAATCGTCTGCCCAGCCCAGTTGCACCCTGGAACATCACACCTATTCCAATTAATTTTTCTCTTTCCAAGTATTACAAGAAGAATGTACCAGTGGAAGACCTTAGGCAAGAGTTCTTCCAGATCTCCGAAAACTACAAAAACTTTGTACAGTTTTACACGGATGGAACGAAGGGGAGCAGCAGTGTAGGATGTGCTGTAGTCGGGCCGTCATGCAGTATTGTAACGCGGCTCAGCAACCAAGCCACCATCTTTTCTGCAGAGTCATATGCCCTACTGGTAGCTGTGGATACTATCATCAAAAGAAATATCAAGGCCACCATAATTTTCTCAGATTCTCTCAGTGCACTCCGTGCACTTGCATCCCTAGATAGATCAAAAGATGCTTTTATTGTGCAAATACGTAACAAGATTGTAGCTGCCACAAACTCCAACATCACCATTAATTTCTGTTGTGTCCCTAGCCACATCGGTATAGTCGGAAATGAGGAGGCCGATAAAGCCGCTAAAACATGTCAAGACATGGACACAGAGGTTACCTGCATCCCATACCTGGATGGATTACAGGGCATCATTGAAAAAGTCGATTAAAAAAAAATGGCAGGAGGAATGGGACCTGAAGTCCATAATAAACTCCATTGCGTGAAACCTGTCCTTTCTGAGTGGGCCAGTTGCCGGTATAACGAGCGTTTTTATGAAGTTGTTCTCTGTCGCTTGAGAATTGGTCACACTCAACTCACACATGGCTTCCTTCTGCGAGCAGAGGATGCTCCAATGTGTGAAGAATGTGGTGAAACACTCTCCGTCTTGCACATTTTCATTCAATGTCCGAAATATCATGAAGAATGTCGCACCAACTTTTCACGTTTGTTTAAAGAACAGATCCCATTTCACCCAGCCCTTTTGCTGGGAGAGGAGCCTCTTGTTCCTCATAACCAAGTTTTTAACTTCCTAAACAGTATTGGCCTATTACAGCACATTTAAGTTAGTGAATTTTCTTTGTATTGTCTACATTTTATGAAAGATTTTAAACTCTCATATCATGCCTCACCTTTAACTAAATAGCACCACAGTTTTTTCTTCTACCATTGTTCTGGCGCACTATGGCCTTAGCAGCCGCTGCGCCATTAAAACCCAAAATCAATCAACAATAATCGTCACTACCTGTCAAGGTTCCTAGACTGGCATTACAAACAAGGTGTTAACGACATCCACCAGGGGCTCTTTGCTAACAGTTTAATTCCTTTTAAAATTCCTTTTCGTGTCTTTTTCAACGAGAGATTGGTGTGTCTGATGTGCTAATGCTCCCTGAACACGAATAGACCAAGAAACGAGCGTCAAAATTTTGTTGTAGTGCCCCTTTATATGCTATGAATGATGCAGTGCTATTCGATTCCAATTGTTACATGCAGATTACTGGAATTAATAAAAGTGAACAAGCCGACGGGTATTTAAAGGGGTGGCTATGTCATAGGCTGCCACAGTGTATGACATAGCCACCCCTTTCCAGAGTTTAGACTAGGTGTTCATACCACATCACCTACTGCTTCGCTAACCAGAGGCTACATCACCTTCTGCGTCGCTAACTAGACGCCAGCATGGAGCACAGATTGGTCACAAGTGCTGTGTCAGCGTTTGAGTTCCAACCCAGCATAGATGTGGCACTCGTGTCAAATACGTGCCCTGTGGTGGGCTTCATTAGGTGACATAGAAAATCCAGCACTAAAATCTTGTTATCTTTAGTATGTTGCAAGGATAAAATAGCAGGAAAAGCTCCATCCACAAAGCCCTCCACTTTTCCCAGTCTCATGGAACATTTTAGAGGAGGCAAGTGGGGAGGAAGAAACTACCAATCATAGAGATCAAAGACAGGGAGCTTTGTGGGGGGAACTTGTCCTGATTTTTCTCGACCTGCAACAGACTGTAGGAGGCATTGCTTTCAGTTCAAAGCCGCCTCGTCCACGTATGACGGCTGCGTTTGCCTCGCGGCAGGTGGCGGGAGCCCTGTGTCGCTGGAACGTGCTTTATGTGGGGGCGCTCGTGAGGGTGCCCGGCTGGATGGGGCGGCTGTGCTCGGCCACCCTGGGGCGCCTGCTGCGGTCGGGGCCGCCCCACGAAGGCCCCGTGCCCATGGGGGCCACGCTGGACATCCAGCGGCAGCAGCAGGCCGAGCTGCTCGAGATGCAGCTGCTCCACCGGAGGGCCGCAGCCAGGTCGGCCTCTCTGCCGCACCGCCGCTCCTCCTCCGCCGGCCTGGTGAGTGGCAGCGGGAGAACCCTATGCACAGCGCAAGTTCGTCCGTTTATTGCACAGGAGTTTTGGCGACGTCAGAACTACGCTGAGCTGTGATCGGCTCCGATTGAAAGGATAGCGGGCAGGCCTGAATGCTAGATGCCCCAAGGTCTACCCACTATTTTTTTTTTATTCATCCAATCGGTGCTCGGCGTTCTGTCGTCGTCGCAACTGCTGTGCAAGAAGCAGACAAACTCGCGTTCTCCATAACCACCAACAGAATGAGAATGGTGGAGAGGAGTCTCGGCTGTCCTGCCGTCTCTGGCGCAAGCTTCCTACCTTTTCGACCCTTCGCCGGCTTGCGAGCCTCGAGCTTGCGTGGCAGCCAAAGCTCGGCAGGCGGCAATGAACGTTTGTGGAAGTCGGGACATCCGGAAGAGAAGCCCTGCCATTCTCGTCTTGTCGGAAACCTCAGCTACAATGCGTGTAACTCATCTCTGATCGGCGTTTTTTCACCGCGCCCTCGAAAGTGGCCCCTCGATTTCCTCTTGACGATGTCGCAGACGTGTCGCGCCATTGCCCGTCGTGATCTTGGCGGTGTCGCAGCGGCGGAGGTACTTGCGATGGGTGCCGCTTTGCGGTGGGTCGATCACCGGCTTTACGGTTTGTGGGAGCTTTGGCGGCCACGAGTCGGGATGCCACAACTACGACAACACCAGTGTTCTTTTGCCTTTTCTTTTTTGCTGGAACCTCTGGAACCAATGGCCACCAGGTTTGCGACGTTCTCCGGCAGGGTATGCCGGCTCATGTGACATAATTTGTTGCCACTTTGGAGCCACTTTTTACGGACGGGGGGTGTGGGTCACCGGATGCACCGGTCGAAGACTCGTTTGAGGTGCCGTACAATGTGGGAACCACAGCTTCCCTACTTGCTTGAACCCTTTTCGCTCTAATTACAAACTAGGCCCCCACGTCTTTTTTTTTCTAACATGGATACGAACGATTTTTCGTGGCTACGCCAAGGGAGACAATGTTCTCATGCGAAAGGGCTGCCTGTGTTGTGACACTAATGTGACGTTGCAGACGTTCAAAATTTTGGTGCAATTTGCAGATACTGGAACAAATGCTCTCTGGGCCTTCTCATTCGCTATGCTCTTTCCGGGGATGGTTCTAGGGATTAAGCACCCACCAGGCTCGAAATTTGTGATGCAGTTGCTTACCGTTTAAATTTTGCTTATTTATTTCTGCCCTCGGGGCCAGTGGCATGACAAAGGTGAGTGTTGAAAGAACAAAGCAAATAATGGTATAAAACATGAACTAGCTAACCAAAAAGAATACGTGGTTTGGAAGACTTGAACAAGAAAGAGCACAATTGACAATTGATGCAAGTGATGCAGTTAGATGATTCTCCTCATTCCAAATTCTAGGGATAAATGGTGCAAAATATATGTGATGAGGGCAGAATTGAACGCCTACTTTGTGAAGGTGATCCTTTCAGAATCAAATGATGGTGGGGTTATCAGCTCTTTTCCGAGTATGTGTTGTGGTGGAAAATTTTGTGAAAAAGACAAATACTAGAAATGCTGCGGCGGTGGCGAGGTTTGGTAGAAATAAAGAGTTTTTCATTAATGTTACACTAGCGGTGTGATTGTGACCAGCCAGAATAAAACGCATGGGCCTATTCTCAAAATTCAAGTGAGTTGGCAAGGTGGGTGGTACCAGGATCCCAGATGGAGGCAGCATATTCAAGCGTGGAGTGCACTAATGTTTTATAGAAAAAAATAGTTTAACGATGAAGGGCCCGGAGAAAAGATATGTTTAAAGATAACCAAGCTTACGGTTGGCGCTATTAGTCACATAATTAATGTGTAGGTTCCAGGAAAGATAGGAACTTAAGTATAAACCAACGTTTACGTCCATTAAGTTCAACAATTTTTTTTTTTTTTGCTTTTTGCTTCGTTTTTATCATGTTACCTTTTTTGGCTTTGCCAGGTGACAGTTGCATTCATATCTCACTGAGAGGAGTGCAGTCATGAAGTGATCATCATTTGAAACTTAACAACTTACAGTAATTGTCTGTGAGAATTGTTCTTTACTCTTACTAGAGGGATGTTGGCATTTACTAAGAACAGTTTATGAGAGCTGAGAATTTCTTTGCTACAGCACACAAATAAATTTCTGTGCAAGTGCCAGAGTTAGCGGCTGTCGGCAGTGTCAGATGCGTATAAATGTCAGAAGCCTTCTGCTGTCTCTCACCAGTTTCAGCAAGTATATTTCTCTACACCTCTTGTCGCATCTTGAAAGGCACATTGAATTTGTACTTATGCACACTTTGCTCTCATTTTTTAAACCCAGAGTCGGCAGCAAATGGCACAGGGTTACTCCGAGAGACTAATACCCAACCTCGACGACCAGGATTCCTGGGATAACATCCTCAATTCCGGTGCCTACGGTGAGCGTCACACTTTTCTTATGTTTTTCCGTGGAGATTTTGCTAAACATAAATCAATTTCGCTGTATGCGTAATGTACGGTCCATCGACAGACATCAAATTCCCATCTGCTTCATTTCAGACACCCAAGCAAACATTCTTACTGCTCAAACCGAAGAACAGGTATGTTTGCAGAAAGGCCAGCTCTATTGTTGAGCGCAGTCTTTTATTTTCAAGTGCCTATTGCTATGCACACAGATAAGGTAGAAATTAGTATCATTTGATGATCATACAACGTGGCTTCCGCTCGCGTTATAATAGTACAATGATGTCTCGTTAATACGGACATCTCCGTTCCGCCAAAACATTTTCCATAATAACGAGACAAAAATGCATGTATTTTCCTAGTTTGTCCCAAAGAATGGTGTCCATATAGCGGAAAATCCATATTAATGGGGTCCATATAAAGGAGACATGACTGTAATAACATTTTTTCTCTGTTTGAGGGCATCAAAACCTGCTTTCCCGTTACATTCGTGCAAATTCGGTACTTTATGTGGGTAGTTGGTCCCTTGTAGATTACAACTCAGTAAAATTCTTGGCAGGCATGAATACCTTGTCGGAGGGGCTGAATGAATTAGGTAGCTTGCAGCAGTATAAACCTTTTATCAAAACCACGGAAGGGAGGGGAGACAACTCAGTTTATGTTTTTGTTGCCTCTTACCTCAAATCAGACAGTCCTGCGATCCGCATTGATGTATGTTTTCCAGTTTTAAGTGTTCTTCCTGTTCACACTAATTGGAGCATAAGTTTTGCCTCCTTTTAACAGTGATGTTGCTTCGTTTTTGCAGGTGCAGACGCTTGTGGACATGGGCTTTGATAGAGAAAACGTCCTAAGGGCATTGCGAGATTCCAATAATGATGTGCACCTGGCAACCACATTACTCTTGAACGAGAGCTGAAGTACAAAGTAGCACCCATAGGGACTTTGGTGAAAAGGACACTCACAAAGCACTGTGTGCAATAAATGTGATTTATGACTACTGTCTGTAACATCCCCAGTGACTAGTCTTACCTCTTGCAGGTTGTTCTGAATGTATTACATCGTAAAGGCTGTTGTGAGTCCTTGAAGCAGGAAGGCACAACAAAGATGTCTAAAAAGATATAGTTTGCAAGCAGTATAAACTTTTCGTTGGTTTCTATTGAAGCCTTTCAATTTTCAGTAGCCTTACAAGGCAGAGTTGCAAAGCTAGGAACTGAAATGGAAACAATCAAATATTCATACAAGATCCATACGGTAATTATGACCCATGACAGTGCTACAAATGGCTACATGAAATTGCTTCGAATGTAAAGCAGTCTTCTCAAAAAACATTGACATGTCAATGGAACTACTCAAAGGCACTGGAAAACACTGATAGACATTTATTGGTAAAAAGAATAAGAAATCGGCTGAAACCAACAAACCTGTTTTCCCAATTATGCTTGTTTATTGACAGTAGCATGTAACCTGCACAAACCTCTTCAAAATAATGGGTGGAAAGTTGCTTTTGCTTAAATACACATTTAAAAATATAGGTGCAATATGGATATGAATGAAAGCTTGTAATCTGCTTTTGCACCATACAAACGGTGTTCAGGGAGCAATGGCACATACTAATCTCCAGTGTGCAGCGGAATCGTGCCACAATCGAGAGTGCCCTTGTGTTCACTCCTGCCTTGCGGTACCGTGTGCAGAACCACATATGTATGACAAGTGCTGATTGTTGGGCAAGTTGGTATGGTTTTTGTTAGAAATCAGTTGAAAGTTAGTGCTCTGTGGTGTCTCTTCTTCCTATGTCCCTGTCTTCAAAGCACAATCATGTTTTCTAAAACACATATGTGTGACCTTTATTCACTATGTTAAGCCTGATTTATCATTTTTTTCCAGTAGTTGCGCTTGCTATGGTTTTGTCTCCAAGTCTAATATGTTTGTGCAGTTTTACAGCATTTCAGTGAAATTCTGCTTTCTTCATATTGCACTGTGACTGGCATTGGGGCTCTGTGAAGTAGCTAAGTGGATAAGCTCTTATGGAACGCTTTCTCATGGTTCATGCTCTGGCAGTGCAGATGAACTTCTTTCATAGTTGTGGCACCTCTAAGCGCGAATATATACTCTGACAGGCGCAGGTGAACTTTGATCTTCTAAAATAGTCTAACTTTGACTAACTTCGGCTAAAAGCATTTAACCTTTATGTCTCAAACAATTAGTACATGGTAAATGAAACATGTGAGGGTCATATAACGAGCAGCATTGTCTTAACGGATGTAATGATTATAAGCACTGTGCACTCAAATGTTGGATGGGCTATATAAAAATATACACTATGTGAATAACTCTTGCTGTCTCTACAAGTGCTTTATTACCTTCGAACACTGTGCAACATTACTAAAACTACCAGATGATGCAAAACGTGTAGATAGATAAACTCATGCATTCTATTCATTTTGCGGACTCCAGGCACTCCAGTTACTTGCAGCCCAGCAGCTATAGTCAGTGTACCAGCGGAATTCCGCGCTTCGGAAAAAAATGTTCATTTGCGTGCCATTGTACTGCCTTTGGTTTCCCACCGTCTCCTGCGAACCGGGCCATTTCCACCGTGTACCTTCCTTTCTACTTACCAACATGGGAGCAGATTTCCCTACTCTACTACTTTTATACAACATTCTTATTTCTGCAGGTTGTGACTAGCATCACTCCCCCAAATACGCCATACATATTGAAGATACCTTGTGACTACCGCTGAAGCGAAGTGTACTGGCAAAGTGGCATCGTCTAAATGCTTTTTAGGCTAAGGTCTACACATGTCTAAAACCATCCCCCCCCCCCCCAATCCCCACATACCCTCCCCATGGCCCTGTCCTTTCCCCCTCTCATTAATATTATTATCATTTATATTATTATTATCAATATTTAATGAAGGGTCTGTTGAGGTGTTTTTGCTCGGTAAGTGGAAATTCGAGTTAAAAATCCCGAATTTCTAAGGCTACCCTTCAGTTATAAAAGACCCTATGACAGTGCCACAGCACATTGCATAACGAATTTGATTACTTTATCTAAGCCTAATCCCCAGTTTTTTTTATTTTTAGGTGCTTAGTGTTCTGAAATGTAGAGACATGGTTTTTATGCCATACTGCCCAGATGAACGTTCGATCAAATTGAGGGCTACGGCAATGTTCAGAACACGACCTATATTGATGCGATGTCGTTCGGTAAAGTTTTAACCCTTACTTGACTGCCATACACTGGTCAGCGTTTCACTGCACAACGAACTCGATCAATACGGTCGCCTTCGCAGTTTCATGATGTCATCTAGGTCTTCTTGGAGTTCATCTGCTTGCCAAAGTCCTGTAGCGCCTTGTCGACGAAGCTGACCATCTTGATGACGTTCTCCTGGCTCAAGAGGGAGTCTCCAGTCCTCTTGCGTCCGGCGGCAGGATAGAGGCCGCCGGGAATACCGATTCCAGGAAAACCGCCGAGCCCGAGGCCACCCATGAAGAGCAGTCCGATGACGGGAAGAACGATGGCGAAGACTCCGAGCGCCAGGAGGAACGGGATGATCAACGCGAGTCCCGAACCTCCCAAGGCCGTTAGGCCCAGCTTTGTCTTCTCCAGGTCGTGTAAGTAGTACGTCCCGGACCTATCGCCCTTGTGCTGCTGAGGGTTCTGCGCTGCTTGCTCCACTGGATCTGAATCGGCCAAGGCTCCAGCAGCTCTCAGTAGCAGGGCGCAAAGAAGGAAGACTCGCAGTTGAGGAACCATTGCTGCGGGATCTGTAAGTATTATTAACCGGTGACCCCCGTCGTCCAGTATAGATCCACTAGCTGTCACATCAACCACAAGTCAAGGCTGGTACCCGCATCGTCAAACACAACGGTTAATCTTGTTAATCACTCTTGGTGAACGCCGGAAACATGTCCCTCGAACTAAATACTAGTGTGTAGTGGAAAAGCTGGAATAGCGACGAATTTCCTGTGACTCCATTTGTATTTCTTCTATTGGGAAGGCCTTGAAGCCTGTGACAGGAATTAAACTACACCCTAAAATGTAACTTCCACCGACCTGAGTTTCGTTGAGAGGGATTGACATCAGATACTCTCCCTCCTTGTAAGTGGAATTTCCTAGACAACTGTGGTGGCAAACTCTATGAACGAAGCTAAGGGTTCGTATTATTGTTCTATGTTTACGTGCACCGCCTTACGCGTCCCGGTTGCCCCCATCAATCGTGTTGCCAGCGGTAATTGTAGCTCCGAGAAGTTCGTTTTCCATGCGACACGGGCGCACTGCAGGAAAGCGACATTCGCAGAGCGAGACGACAAGCGCGGTCTGCCAGTACTGCTTGCTTTGAGGCGTACCCTACAGTGGCGTAGCTAGGAATTTCTTTCGGTTGGGGTGAAGCCCCATAAGGTTCCCCCCACCTGGCGCCACATCCAGTGTGAGCGCTCGTTGCGAGACGAACGCACGTTTCAAGGCCTGTAGCATTTGCAGAATCAAGATCCCTACGCAGTCCGCGCTCCATCCGTGAAGTATCGCGAGCGGTGCGTATCGTAGTGCCGGCAATTCAATCCGCGTTGATGCGCTGGCAATTACGGTGATAAACTGTATTTAAAAAAAAAAGTTTTTAAAATGACTTTGTAGCAGTTTGTTACCCTGTTTGAGTGATTATGAGTGGAATTTGATTAATTTTGAAGTAATAGGCTACTGGTACTGGCTCATTTCGAGAGACATCTATGGTATGGGGCAGTCTGATTCACGATGAGCCTCATACAATTGTACTTTTTTAAACCATTTCCTCAGTCGTACACAAGTGAGAAGAGAGAATCTGAAAGTTTCACGTTCACGCAAACAAGAATCCAGCAAACTATCGTTGGGTTACGGGGGTTTCGTGTGATAAAAGTTTCACGGAGTAGACGATGCCATACAACAACCACGTGACGTAGTAAAGTGCTCGACAGAGTAACAGTTACTTTAAAAGTAACATCACATTATTTTAGTGTCAAGTAATTAACCGACACAGGCGAGGTGGTGAACCTCCAACACAAAGATCCCACAATAAGGAACACGCAAATGCAAAATGTTTCCGGTAACGCATACAAGATTAGATAAGGAAACGTACGTGGCCCTTGACGTGAACTGCAAAATCTGCAGCTCACACAAAAAGACCTGGTGGTCCGTGCTTGCCTCGCTTGTCAAAATTACATCTACGCACCGCTGGACTATCTTAATCGCACGCTGGAAGGGCACCTTTTTGTAAGCGAATAGTCTATGCTAACTTGGCAAATGGCTAAAGCCCAGGTGACAGCTCTTCGTACGAGTTGTGTTTCTCAGCGATTGGTCCTGGCGTTCCTGGCTTTTTCACCGTTTGTCGAGCTAAGCTGAAAAAGTGAAAAATGAGGAACAATTACGAGCGAGAGCTAATGATTTCAACTATGACCTTCGCAATAAGCTGCAAGGCTTGTTCTCCAGCGGTCGTATACTTTACCCGCTCTACACAAGCGCGTGCCACACAGTTGTGACCCACGGGCGTTTCTCTATACGGAGACGGAGCGACGTGGCCTCAACCTGTCAGACCGGGGATGCTGAACCTCGAAAGTGCAGGGCAATCGGTCTTCCGACTTCAGGGACCGTAACCCCGAAGAATGGAAGAGGAGTTTCTCCATTATCTCGACCACCATGGCCGCTCGTCCATTCGCAACGAAGCTGCCGCGGCGACGGACCAGGAAGGAGGGAAATTTTCATTCATGACTTCGACACAAAGCCTAAGGAGCGATTCTTCAGATGCGCCGTGGAACGGAAAGCTTCATTGTGCGAGCCCATGTTCCTAGAAGAATGGGTTTAAGAATGGACTACTTCCCGTTTGTTCGTTTTTGTAATCATAGAGCCGAGAATGTGGGTGATGAAATTAATTATTAGCCAAATATGTTGTCACTGCTAAAAAAAAAATGTGCGGCTTAAAGAGTCCCTGATTGTACATTAGAAGTTCGTTTGGGGTCTATTTTTTGTAACGATGGATGGAGTCGCAAAAGTAGAGGTGGTACGATGTGAAAAATTGACGACGGTCGTGAGTGAGTAGCGAGTTTTAGTATTGCGTTTACATGCAAACGCAACCACCCTGTGTTTACGTTAGCATTGCGTGCTCCACACTGCGCATGCTCCATACGTACGCAATGCCGCGAGCTTTACGTACGTACGCTCGCTATCGATTTTTGCGTGCGTACGCTGTGGTTTTCTGCGTTCATGTTTCGTTGCTTTCGTCGTGCGTGGGACAGCGTGCGATTCAGATTGGCGTGACCGAATACCGGCCTCAGATTGCCTGGAGCAGTTTCCATAGGCACATCTACAGCATGTAAACTAATGCTTTAAGGCACTCAAAAATCGATTTCTCAACGTATCGCGCTGTAATTTAATACAGAGGTGCAAGCAGGTGATAGAAGTTTGCAGTAAAAAAAAATTAACTTACGTCGCTCAAAAAGAAATAAAAAAAGAGAAAGATTTTGTTCTGGGAAATATACGGCGCCACTTTGCAGACGATGCGCGGGTAGAGAGAAGTGCTGTTGAAACTTGACAGATGGCGTAAGCTGCGTCGAGTGATCGCCGGCCGATTCGGGTTGATAGCAAACGATCTCGCAAAAGAACCCGAATCAGCCGCTCCCCCTCGACGCGGCGTACGCCATCTGTCGGCGGCACTTCTCTCTATCCGTGCATCGTCCGCGAAATGGCAACGTAAACTGCCCAGAAAAAAATTTTTTTTTTTTTTCTGTACAAAGCATTTTTTTTTGTTTGTAAATTTATTTTACCTGTTTGCACCTCTGTAGCAAATTGTAGCGTTACAAATTTTTAAACCGATTTTTTTTTTTTTTTGGGGGGGGGGGGGGGCGTTTAAAGTGTTTTAAAAGCGTTAGTTTACATGCTGTAGATGACACTGCAACAGCATGCGTAGCGTTTGCGTTCCGCTTTACTAAAATCGGTGTTTTGACGCGCTCCGCATTGTTCCGCTGAGAGCCTGCGTGCGTCGTACGTAGTGCTAACGCAAGGGAATTTTCGTTATTCTAAAACTCTCTAGAGACAAGCATTCCCCCAAAGGATATAAACGCATATTGATACTCTTGAATGGGTGCGCATGCCCCGACTGATCAAGCCCACAAAAGGACTTTTCGCTCGTCTGCGTTTTGATATTTCAGGTTCGTAAAAGCTGTAAAAATATTGACGTTTGCCATCACAAAACAAATGAACTGATCTTCACAACACCTATGACGCTGATCAAAAAGAATGTTTTCGAAGCTTCTCCAGAAACAGCATGTATTTTATCTTCCCGTCTCTCTTGTCCTTATGAAGTATAAAATACCAATCAAAATGCTCCGATGTTGTCGTTGTTGTTTTTTTAGCGTCTTTTTTATGGCAATTTACGCGTCAGCAAAACTTTTGGCTATTTTTCGAATAAGCCGGTCCGAGGAAAACCTCAAGCAGGCCCACAACCCTCCCGGCTATCCCCCTCTTCTCTGGACAACTCTAAACAAACAAACAAATGCAGTTACTTTCACCCTAGAAATGGAAAACTGCGCCAACTCACCTGTCGGAAGTTATAGCCACCAGCAGACGTGGAATGTTCTTCGAGGCTAACCTTGCCCGGTCAGTGTCACAGCATGCGAAGCCACGTTCCCGGCGTTTTCTTGACGGCGGCAGCACAACGCAGACACCCACGTCGACCGCGAGCATGCAGTCAATGGTAACAAAGAAGCTAGCCCGCTCTTATAAATGGTCCTCGCTCAATCCAGCCCGCTGACCTGGATGGCCATCCAGAGGTGACAGCCGTGTCTTGTGCACGGTCCGTCAGTGTCGCCTCACTCGCCCTCGCTGTGCTCGCATATACATTTGGGAGACGAACATCACACTACAGCGAGGCGTTATGGAAATCAAGTGAATGGTGTATCCAAGACGCAACCGACTCTTATTTTTCCGGCACGGTTTCGGTGAACCGTTGTTGTCGACAGCTCCGGGGTCGTAGAACCCGACTCGTCGCTTAATGAAGTGGGTTTGTCTGTAGCCCGCTTGCGCGTCCTCTCAATGTGCACCTTACGATGCAGAAAGAGAACTCCTAAAGAGCATTCTTTTACATCTAGACGACCGGCCATTTACTACGTCCAAAATACTAAGGGCCTGGGACTCACCACTTAAAGAGGAGAAGGCCGCAAACGCCCTTCTGCGATTTTTATCAGAAATTCGCTTCGAGTTTTGTTCGTAAAAAGTTATCTACTGTTCATTATTTGTTGTCGTATAGAGGACTATTCGTTTTATAATTACTGTAAGTTTACATGTGTGCAACTGAACTTCACGCTGCCGCGTACAAAAACTCGGAGTGTTTTGGGTGAACATTGGTGACAATCCAGCACGCACTTTCAGTCTCTTAGTTTTAATGTCATATTGGAAACTGCGGCATTCTCTTAATTATTGATTCTGCCTTCACAATGTTAACGTGAGTGCTAGTATGTTACCTTTATCTCCTCTACTTTTTCTTTCCTCCTTCTTTTATCCCCTCATTACCTTCCCCAACGCAGAGTAGCCAACCGAGGCAGGCCGCCTTGGTTACCTTTCTGTTTTCTCCTCCTGCCCTTACCTTCTTCCCTTCTCTGACTTTTACTCACCCAGCTTCGTTTGTTAGAAGCGGATTGGGTACCATGTAGGTATCGTTTTGCAAGATGCGTGAGCGCTATAGAGCCAGTTAGCGTCTTTCTAAAACAAACTTTGATAAAAAAAAAATGAAAAAAGGAAAAGAACTGTATATCATGTTTGCACCAAGCCAGTGATGGCATACTTCTCGGGGGAGGGGGGAGATAGGTAATCGTGAATCTTGTTGATTAATAATGCATGTCTCTGTTGGCCTCGTATAAACTCAATACGTGATAATTGCTGCACACAGATATTGTATATAGAATATGCCCCCCCCCTTCCCCCCCCCCCCCCCCCCCCCAAAGAAAAAAAAAAAAAGATAAACTTTTTTTTGTTGTTGTTGTTTTTTCTGCGCAAACAAATTGCGCGTTGCCGAACCCTCATTATCCGCCCAAAGGTATGCTCGCGGTCCGAACTAAATGCCAAAGTCAGAACTGAACGTTGTACGTGAAAAACACGGACGCCATGACGTACGTGTACGACTCCGGAACCACGAGTATTATTACACCCTTAAAGGGGTAAGTTGTATTACTGTATAGCATGGGCTCTTTAACGTGCATTGTATAGCAGCTTCTATATTAGACAGGCACGGTGATCGGTTTACGCGAAAAGTTAGGCAGTTAAGGTCATAAACAGGCGCCAGCCTCCAAGGATACATGGCTTATTCGTTTCTGCGGGTTTGTTTTATCACGCTCCAAAATGCACCTGAACTTGCATAATCTGTTTAGAATGAAGATGTGCGGATGTCAATTTGTATGATAGATATTTTCGTATGCAAGCGTGGCTTCTCACTCAAGCAGAATCATGCTGTAATTTGGAACGTCGTTCACGTCATATTTAACAATGTTCAGAGAGTCTGTAGCGCACACCAGCTCGGAGCACGTGGAGCGAAAGCTCGCGCTGCAGAACCCAGGGCGATCCTGGCTTCAATCCCCACCCCTGCCCGTTTCGATCTGGATGAGCATCGTGCCGGCGTGCGGTCGTGTATCACTACTGCGTGGTGCACGCTAAAGGGATACTTCAGCGAAATTTGAAATATTCCCGTCGTGTTCAAAAATAGGTTGAATATGATCCACAATATCCGTAAAAGACAATCGCACGTTTGTATTTTGAGCCTGGGGGCTGTATTTTTCGTTATAAACGGCCCACTCTGGCAAGCGCTCGGAGAAGGCCCAGTGGAGACCACGTGACATCCAACGCAATCGTGACGTAGGTCGTCTCGGGACGAGCAAAGCTATGGCGAGGCTGACGTCGAGAGGATGGCCTAGTCGTTCCAGCCACCGAAGCGGCCACTTTTGTACGAATTTTGAGTGACGGGTTAGTCTTCTATAATCTTGTAGGGGGACAATAGCGACTTCTGGAACACACAAAAGGGATTCTCGGGAAGACGGGAGTTCCTCCTTCCCCTCTTCTTTCGTCGTGGCCAGAGCCTTTTATATGGTCGTGGCCGGAGGCGAGACAACCTCCGTCACTAGCTGTCAAGGTTCCTAGACGAGCATTACAAACGAGGCGTTAGCGACATCCACCAGGTGCTCTTTGCTAATCGTTTAATTTGTTTTGAAATTCCTTTTCGAGACTTTTTAACAATATATTGGAATGTTCGATGTGATACTGCTCCTTTGAACACATATAGACCAAAAAATGAGCGCCTAAATTTCGTTGTAGTATCTCTTTAAAGTCCCCAGGCTAGTGGTTGTACTGCACTGGCTAAGTTGCTCATCTACAGCGAGTGACTCGTCGCAACTTCAAAAGGCTGACCAACTACACGCTGTATAACTATAACACTTACGCTTTCAGCGTAACAGGCGATGATAGCTGCGGCTCCAACAAGGAAGGAGGCACGAGGTTATGTCGTCACCAGCCGGAACTGTGACTAAATCATCTCGTTTTTAAAGTGCCTTTTCACAAAAGCCATATGTCGCCAAACTGCGCGTGCAATGCTGCAGCGCAGACGTTATCGTCATTGCCGTCGAGCATGGTGATGATGATGATGATAATTGTACCCCAACAGCGCCGTACGCCGTACGCGCTGTTTAAAAAAAAAGTTATGTTCGCAGCAAGACCCTGAACAGTGCTTGCACTGCACGAGCGTGTGTGCTTGACAGGGACGCTGAGAGCCCGAAGCTCGCTCTTGTATTTTCGCACTAATGGCGGTGATAGAAGAACAATTAAGACCACCTAAATCGAGCACCTTCAGTGCATCGAACGCTACTTACAAGGACCAAATGGTTGGAATAAATCCTCCGCATCTGGCTTTATGCTCCTGAAGACGTTAGCTTTTCTTGGTGCGTAGAAGCTGTGTAACGCCGCCATTAGACCATCAGGTTTGGCTTTGGACAGGGTGGGTATAAATTGACTTTTGGGAAGGGTCTATTGGCTGCAAAACCTCATGCAAGTCTAGCGTCACATCGATGCACGGCGCCCCGTTCCCCCGACGTATCAACGGGGTCAGGTGGCGCCGCCCTAAGCCAAGTGACTGTCTCCGCAGGGGCCTTGAACTTGATTGTCGCGGTCCCGCGGTGCGCATCGGACGCGAGCCATTGGTCACAGCAGCAGGGCCGCTGGGCTTGTTGCTGATTCTTCTCTAGTGACCTCGTAGTCCTTTTCTATCAGTGTGTCGCTTTATTAGTGCGTGGCTGAGCATTTTCGCTTCGCCGGAGATCGAAAGGTGCATTGTTGTGATCTGCCGTATATTGAGCAACACGCGACCGGTCGTAGATATTGTCCATGTTCCAGTAATCATACGCTTTTTTTTTTTTTTTTTTTCACCTTTCCCATAAAAGGTTTGACTTTCTGTGTCAGTAACGTAGCCAGGATTTTATTTTGGGAGAAGAGGGGGGGGGGGGGGGTCCAAAACCAATAGGCATAACTCCCCCCCCCCCCCCTCCTCAATGGCGACGCAGGGTGAGCTCGGCGGGACGGACGCTCACGCAAAGATTAGCGAGGCGTTGTTAAGACAAACCGGGCAAAGCTGCATTGTTATATTTTGAAAACGGAGCAGGCTTCATTTACAGGAATACGGGCGTGGTGGCTCACTGTTCTACTGTCGTCGTAGTTGCGGCCCACCAACTTTAAAAGCTTCCTTACTGCACACAGCTCCCCCCGCTTTTACAGGTGTAGCACGTGCATTACCAACGCGTGAAGGCCAGACAAAACACAAGGATAGCTATACACCAGTGTCTGCTCTGTTCCATGGGCGCCACCATGTTTGTTTATGCTGACGCAATGACACGGTAAAAAAAGGGGGGGGGGGGCTGTGCTTTTTGCGAGACTCCGTTTTTTGTAGAAACTTTCGCACATATCGTAGTACAAGAACGTCGGAAAGGCGTAGTCACGAAGCTCCAAGTTTTGTTTTATGCGCAGCCCCTCTCTTCACAGGAGCTTGCGCTTGAGAATATTGTTTCACATTTTTATCGCTGGGGCTAGGATTTCGGACACTGGTCTACAGGCAACCTGAAATGCTGTTTGGTTTGGCGCTATCTATACTCCGTTTCACCTTAGTCAGAGCCCCCCCCCCCCCCCCCCCCCCCCCACACACACACACACAAGATTTTTATCATTATTATCATTTGAGCCCGTTCGCGTTTCGCCCTTCTCAAAACAACCATTCTCAAAAAGATCTTCTCTCTTGGACCTGTCGCATTTGGCCCTTTCCCGTTTCGTCCTTCGCAATTCAACCCTCCTCATTTGAGTCCATTCTCGTTTCGCCTTTCTTACTTGGCCCTTCTCAAAACAACCATTCTCAAAGAGATCCTCTGGTTTTGGCCCGTCGCATTTGGCCCTTTCCCGTTTCGTCTTTCGCATTCCAACTCTCCTCATTTGGGCCCGTTCTCGCTTCGCCCTTTTCCCCATGCCCTTTTCGAAACAGTCATTCTCAAAAATATCTCACTTTGACCCGTCGCACTTGACTCTTTTCATACCAAAATCGTTTTTAGGGTAATATTAATAAATACATTGATATATTTTGTGCGTGTGTGTGTGTCTGTGCCACGCTACAGGCATACTCTCTCTGCTAAGGATTTTATTAGTGCGTCGAGGTCGCCGTGAAAAGCTTATAGCTGACAATAAAACAGACCAACTATTTATCGCAGTCAGATCATTTTCCGAAATGTCACGTTGTTGAGGTCTCTCGACTTGGGACAATGCCACCACTTCTATAATGCAGTGGTTCTCAAATGGGGGTCAGCGAAGGCATCCTAGGGGTCCGCGAAGCCCTGTCTCATCAGTTCTTCTCGTTGAGAAGAAACGTTCCGATTTTCGGGTGAGTACTCTCGTATGTATGTCAATAAGATAAGTCTATTTCACACCAGCAATTAGTTATATTCATTTATTAAATCATTATGATAACCTATACCTTTCTATTCCCCGCCCCCCGAATGAGTCCTCCATCATCTCCGCCTTTCTACAAGGGGTCCGCGAAACATCAATGGTACGAACCACTACTATTATGTATGCTATTTCTGTTCAAACAAAGTTTCCAAATTAAATGTTCATCGCTTTTTTTTCTCTCGTTTGCTTAGAGGAAGGGAAGCAGGCGTCATTGTACTATTCTCAGTGTGTACCTCTACACATAACATATATCTGATGGTATGTTGGGGGCCCAAGCAAGGTAAGCCATATCAACAAATTTGCGAAGGCATAACGACGTTAGAAGCATGCCGAACTAGTGCCATTCGGTTGTAGCGCGAACGGGCGAAATGAGAATGGGTCTAGTTGCGAAAAATACAATTTGGATCTTATGAGAACGTTCAAACGAGAAGGACCAAATGAGAATGGGACGAAATGCGAATGGGACGTTTTCAGATAACGGGCAAAATGAGAATGGGCCCAGTTCCGAAAAACACGATTCGGATCTTATGAGAAGGTTCAAACTAGAAGGACCAAATGAGAATGGGACGAAATGTGCAAGGTTCAAATGCGAATGGGACGTTTTGAGATACACCCCCCCACACACATACACACACACCCAACATCTACTTCCGGATAGGGAGCCTTCATGTGCGCTTTGCTAGGGTGATGTTACCCTTTGTAATACCACTCGCCGACAAACCAGCAGCCATTTTGTTCCTCGGCGATAATCCGTGGGGCTTAATTATAACGCTCCCGGAAACAAGCACCTTATCTCAGAAGTTCGGAGCAGCGTTGTGGAACCCACGGAGGGAGGATTAGCATTTTCCCCCTCGGATGGGATTACCGATGGACACAAAGGCCACTTTCCGGCGCACGGGGAAACAATGAGAGAAACAAAATGGCGGTGGAAGAGGGAGGGTGTGGGAAAGGGAAACAGGCAGTTGGCATCACTCTATGCGAAGCGCACATGAAGGCACTCTACTTCCGGAGTCCCTGTTGTTGGACCTCATCTTCATCGAAGCCAGCAGCCACCACCAATCACACCAGCATCCCGCCGGTGACGCAACATCGCGCAAACACGCGCGGCGGAGACGGAGTGGGACCTATTATCGAACGCAACCATCATCTCATGTCCTATTAAAACATCGTCACCACATAGCCCTAACCCGGTTCCTAACAAAATTCTGTATTTAAGATGATAAAATTGTTACGGGTGGCTTTGTGTGTTTTGTAGAGTTCACTAGCCCATCTAAATAATACGCATTCTTTTTTTTTTCTTTTTTTTTTTTATAACAGCGGCATTACAGTTTATAAAGTGTGCACACTACACGATGAGAGGCCTCTTTCGTATTGTCTTATTTGTGGGAATAAATGCTTTAAAAGGACCTTTCGGATTTCGCTAGCAATAAACACAGGCGTAATTAGTCTTTTTTTTTAATAATTAGAATCAATTTATAACAAACACTTTACCACCCCAATCTCACTGAAAATAAAGGCAATAGTGTGGCCAAAAATGGTCGTGCACTCTTTTCTTTTTTTTTTTTTTTTTTTTACTTTAGAGTTTTTGCACATAAAGACAATAAACAAGCTTAGGTAGGTGTTTCTCGCGAAGGACGCCAGAAAGAATGTTGCCAGGTGCACAAATGTGCAGTAGAATCGGATTTGGTTTACCCTTCAACCAAGCCCACGGCTTCGGCGCAACAGTGACGGGCTGGCCCGGTCGTCTTTTTTCAATATTTTTTTGTGGCGTTCGTGATCCAAGAACTCTGTTAAAGTAATCGCTCGCACGGTCGTTCACCCCATGGTCTCTATTAAAAAAAAAAAAAAAAAAGTATAGTAAAATCATTTAGCAACAGGTTGACGGCAGTTGAGTAAACATAGTACGTGCATGGAGACACCCATAACCCAATTGATGTTTTTTGTTCTGTTTTTTTGCCATCATAGTTAATATGTGGCTGACATTTAACTATTTCTTTTTTTTTTCTTTTTTGCGAGCCAAATTATGATTGCCGTCATGGCCGACCTTTACTAGGAAGGCTTAATTGGTTCATTTGAACCCTGGATAATCCGACTCTGCTTTTGGACGAAGCTAGATTACATACGATGGAATCCCGGGACGTAGGGCTTTCCTGTCGTTGATTTGACATTCAGTGAAAGGCAAGCCACCCATAAAATGATAAAAGTTTCCAGGCACACCAAGGTCTTCTCTTCCGCTAGCCATACTCGTTTTCATCTAATGAACCGTAGTAAAAAAAAGTCCGGCTCCTCGCGGAGCATTACTAAATTTCCCCTTCATGTAGTTATGAAGATATATGGGGGGTGGGTGCTTTTATAGATTAGATATAGTATGTTATCTTATCAAGGTGTACACGTTTCAAACGCAAAAAGTCGCTTCTTCCTCCGACAACCAAATCTTGTAAGAACTACTTCGCGCGGCGTAGGAACAAGGCGCAAAACTTCCTTTTTGCTTCAGGTGAAAACGAGTATAAACAGAAAATAGGAGAGACTATAGAGCCGCTCAATAAGCCATGCTTCAGAGTAACGACACTCCAGTCATGTTGGTGTTTAAAATCGTGGTTGCCAGCTATCTGATGCTTTATCTGAAATCACAGGAAGTGCCTCTCCGCCCCACAAGGAAGCAAAAAAAAAAAAAAAAAAAAAAGTATGTTTGCGACAGAGCAAAAATATGTCGCTTGAGCTTCCTGACGACGAGTCCAAATCTCAGAGTCGCATTTTCGAATCGTAACTGTAGCGAATAGACCCTTTCCAGAAGTCCGCGCCATCGATCGCCCGTCCGCCATTGCTTGCTACTCTTTAACATTTATCTTAATGACATTGTGAACATCAACCCTATTGCCAAATTTATTATATACGCGAATGACACAAGTATTTTCTTTTCTGCTAATGACATCCGCAAACTTGTAGACAAACGTAATTTTACGATGAAAGCAATAGAAAAGTGGTCAGTTTCTAATTCCATGCAGATAAAAGAAGTAAAAACTAAAGCAGACATATTCAAACCCAAAAAAGAAAAAAAAGAAAGCCAGTTCCAGTATATAAAGATATCATCCTGAATCACGTTCCATAGAAATTGAACATTTTAGGGGTCTTTGTGTCGTATTTTGTTCCACTATGTCGTGGGATAGCCACATAAACCATATAGTAACTAAAATAGCTCAGGTCACAGGCATTATAGGTCGTATTAAATACTTTCTTTCCACAAAAATTAAGTTACTCCTTTATAATTCGCTCTTTTACTCTCACCTAAACTATTGTCAATTGGTATGGGGAACAACATTTTCAAACCTACAACTCGTTTATATATTACAAAAAAAAAAGTCTTCGGCATATATACATATATACAATGAGCTTTATGGAGCGCCAAGTACAAACTTGTTCTACCGCTTCCATGTGACTAGAGCGTTCAACTTGTATAGATATCGATTGAGTTCGAGGTATAAATTAGATACACGAAACAATATTACTAACTTGCGTGATTTGGCTCATCTTCAAATAAAGAACATAACTAGTTACTCAACAAGACATAGAGAAAATTGGGTAGTGCGTACACCTCGTTCGAACTATAAAAAAGATTGCCTAAGTTACATACTACCGTCTTTACTAAATAGATATCATCTTGTGCATTTTGATTTATTTACCTGTAAGTACAGTGAACTCCGTAGAATGTATGAAACCGACAGGGTATGATTTTTTACGATTTTCTTTTGTTTAAATGTGTGCGCCCTAAACACTTATGATCACAATGTTTTTTGTTTTTTTTTTGTGAGTGTGTTGTTGCAGTGTATTGTTAAGATTACTTTTCTTCCCGCATTTTTTTGTTTTTGTTTTTCTCTTCTGTGAATACTTTACCACGATGCTGCTTAGCTGCCAATATGACTCGTCAAGCTGCAATCCTGTAGCTTTTTTCCACAGCTCCTTCATGATTTGATTTGATTTGATCGCGTACTCTGAGCATGTATTGGACATGAGGGCTACGTCAGTGTTCGGTGAGGACTCGGACCCGATCACGGACTTCGTGTGCAAACAACGGCGAGTGCCAATGTTGCTCGGTGGACAGGCGGGTCGTGTCACGTGACAACACAGATTGAAGAACGCTGGACACGGGTAGTTTTTAGAACGCCAGGGCAAGCACGTAGCCAGGATTTTGTTTCGGGGGGAGGGGGGGGGGGGGGGCGCCCATGACAAAATGCTGTATGAGAGGAAGGGGGGAGAGGAGGGTCCCAGCAAAATGGACGATTTCGGGGGGGGGGGGGGGGGGAGGTGGGCCCCATGCCCCCCCCCCCCCCCCCCCTCTCTGGCTACGAGCCTGCGCCAGGGTAAAAAAACCCTTACACTGGAGTAGGTTCGAGTAAATTTTGGAACACGCCCCTGGTCGCTCTCCTAGTGACGTAATTCGGGGTGCCGTGTAGGTTCCCGTGTGCTCCCTCGAAGGACGCTTCCTCTCCCTCTCTCTGCTGATATTAGCGGGCGTTATGCTGCAGCTTAGAGCGAAGCGAGGTCACGTAAGCTTTTCGCCGTAGTTCCCTCGGCTGCCACTTGCGGCTGCAGGTGAGGGAAAAAGCTGGACTTTTGCTTTGCGATTATGCAGCGGAATCGCGACATTTTTTTAATGAAGGAGATGTTTTCTCTATCCTCCGGGACACGATAAACAAACGTAAAAGTGACGAGATGAAAATTCTTTTTTTGTACTACTGCATCTTGATTCACAATACTATGTGTCCTGTATTTTCACCGTTAACTCGCATCCGGATATAATCATGCTGGCACTCCACAACATCGTTAAAACAAAAATAAGTGCCCACAGGAAAAAAAAAAAAAAAAAAAACTGCAAACCTTAATGTCCTGGTAGTTGTTTGCACCCACGAACTTTCTTCGCGGAGTTCCTTGTTTGCCACTTGCATTCCACTCAGAAGATCCGTCTCTTGGAAGGACATCCTCGCCGAGAACGCCGATACGCTTGCCTGCATCCCTTTTGCGTGCCCGCTCTAAAAAAAACATTTCCTCGTTTGCTTCGCTCAGCGAGTTCACTTTCTAACAAGTCGGCTTCTGCCTGTCCGAGGCGCCTTCTTGACGGCGAGCCCTTGGTCACTTTATTGTAAGAAAGAGATGTGAAAAGCGAGACCAAGTCATGGTCAGTGGCGTAGCTGGTTCACGATTTTACACCATGTCGACGTACGGAGTGGAGATTTATTTTTTTAACTTCTTAACTTTCTTTTTTTATGAAAATGAAATGCAATAATCTCTGTTAACGCTATTCAGGCGACGAACGGAGAGCAACGGGACTTTTTCACAAATGTGGTATAGGTTTTTGGATAAAAACTCAAGCAAAGAAAATACTTTTATTCCTATGCACTTTGCAAAAGGAGGAAACCGAAAACAACCCGTCTGGTTGACGCATGCTACTCATGCAGATGGCGCAGTATAGAGCAAAATTTGAAAAAAAAAACTTTGAAATTAACACCCGAAAGCAAATCCAGCAGACTTGAGACAGGTAGGCTACCGTCTGCGAGTGGCAGCGTCAACCAGACGGTCTATTTCAGTCATTTTTTATACTAGATTTTTTTTTTAGAAACCTATACGCATGAGGGTTTGAACATGATAATTGCACCACCTACATACATCTCTACGAAAAGTTTAATTGCATTTTCTTCGTTGGTTTATTTATACGATTTTGTTTACGTCCGATTTATGAGCGCTCGGGGTTGATTGTCTGTACTTCTCGTGGGCTTCATGCAGTTCTTTCCAGTGCCACTTTACGCAACATTTAAAAGTAAAAACACGCCGTCGATAACGTTCTGACTAGAATGGTATGGCAACGAATACCCAGTAAATAACCTGAATTAGGGTGTATTAAAACGCAGTGCAAAAAAAAACAAAAAACAATAAACTTTTTTTTTTTGTGTGTGTGTGTGTGTGTGTGCGCGCTTGCGTGTGTACAAATGTGTCGTTTTGGGAAACCACACAGCGCACTTGCCTCAAGTTAAGTGAAAAAAAAAAGAGGGGGGGCGGGGGATAATGTTTTATTTTTCCATCCAACAACGGACTTCTCTTTGTTCTGTCAATGAAATACAACATGTTTAAAGTTGCGGCTCTCTGAGGAATACGGTTAAACGAGGAGACTTAGTACCGAGGAACAACGCAAAAATGAGCCATCTATCGATAAAAAAAAAAATTGGTCAGAATGTAAACAAGAAGTTATAATAGATACAAAGCTGATAAAATGAAAATGAAAAGAAAAAGAAGTCGTAGTGTCGAAAGTTGTTGTTACTACAATTAGTTCCATGTGCACGCGATCAGGAAAGGAAAGTGAGCAATGAGGACTCGTTGCGAATTTCGGGAAGGAGGGGAAGAGAGGGGGGGGGGGGGGGGGTAGTTAGGGCGGGTAGGATGTTTTTTTTTGAAGGCAGAGAGGAAACCAGTAAAGTGCATCTTAAAAAATCGAAATCGAGGGATATGCAATGGGCTGGAACTGCCCATTGCAAGCATACAATGCGTAAGAAGTTCAAATAAAGGTGGACCAACGATACGACTGCACGTGCTGCGGGAGCGCCGGTCAAAGCAACGCGCTTGTCGCTTCCTCCAGCTGATCAATGTTAAATTAATAATGGGATTGGGTAAGCTACCCTTGCATAAAATGAATAAAAGAGATGAAAGGAAGAATAATGGGGTGTAGAAAATGTTGCAAGGGCCGCGCTAGTTCCGTCAAAACTTGACTCACTCCAGAACAAAAGAAAAAAAAAAAAAAAAGGGCGACTTCCTCCCCCCCCTCTCCCCCCCTCGTCCCTTTTTAGTCTAGGCGGAAGTTGATTCTGACATCGTCCTTTTGTGTTGGCAACTCGATCTAGACGCTCTAAGCATTCCAACAAACCCCAAATCACAATCAGTACGCAGCTTATTTTGTCGTTAAAAGAGTGTTCAAAGATCGCGACACGCCCTTTTTTGGGAAGAATTTTCTTCCGAGTTGAAGTGGTCGACGAAGGGCGCTTGTCGGCGATATGCAAGCGATGACTCCGCCCGCGGAGAAAAAGAGGAGAGTTATCCGAATGCGTACATATCAGACTCTTCAAAACGAGTTATGAAATCGTTCGAAATCTACGCGTATTGTAAGTCTTTCATTGGTCCACACAATGTGGTCCGCGAGAAAAAAGAGCCCACATGCTTTATTCGTGCCCCGAGATGAATAGGCGGTTTTGTAATATAGGACTTAACTAACACCGTTTTGAACAATATGAGATCAAAAAACGACCTTTTCCAAAACTGACTTCAGTGCCCCTTTAAAACCTCAGACGGAGAGGGAAACACCCAGCTCGTCTTATTCTGAACACTAGAACATAGAGTCAGTCGCAGGTTTTAGGGTGCAGGATAGGCTCCTTCCGCAAAGTCTTTCACTATTTCCACTTTAGCAGAACGAACGCTTGAGAGGAGGCAAGACCCTCCCCTCCAGTGTTCACTCCTCTAGGGTGGAAAGGAGTGGACTTCAAACGCCTCTGCCTCATAAAGCCTTTATTAATTATTATTGTTTTGCAAGCTTGAGCAGGGTTGAGTTTTATTTAATCAAAACATCATTTGCCAAAACGAGATTTAACGAGCATTAGTTTTGAAATTCACTGGCCCTGCTTAGGTCCAGCAGAATCACTGGCTGAGAGCATTGCTAGAAACCTAAGCGCTAGATGGCGCAAGTTACCGACAATTACAAAAACTACAGTTGGACGGAGTTGCTGTTTACTCACATACACGGCTCTGTGTGTACTTACCATCATCCATTCATCCATCCGTTCTAGAGCTCCGCAAATATTCCGCCAGAATTTCTTTGGTGGCGATCGGCACTGTTTATCTGATTCTACGAATTGTCCCGGTAATTACATCCCACAGCAGACTACAAGACCATGCCTCGAGAAATGATCATGCTCCAGCTCGGCCAGTGTGGGAACCAGAGTGAGTACAGCGGCCTCCGTCTGACACAACATTTCCGTTCATGTCAAGGTAACAGGCGTATGGCGCGAAGACTGATTAACGTTTAAAAAAAAACAAGAATTCCTCGGATATCTTCGGGGTACCCCGCTTCCCTGACATTACTCACCTTTCGGATTTAGGTTCAGACCCATTGTAGTGTTGGTGTTTTGTCAGTGAGCTACTGTTAGTGGGCAGGCACGTAGCCAGGATTTTGTTTCGGGGGAAGCGGGGGCCGCCCATGACAAAATGCTGTATGAGGGGGAGGGGGGAGAGGAGGCTCCCAGCAAAATGGAAAATTTCGGGGGGGGGGGGGGGGGGGGGGGGCATGACAATATGCTGTAAAGGGGGAGGGGGAGAGGAGCTCCCAGCAAAATAAAAAATTTGGGGACCCATGCCCCCCCCCCCCCCCCCCCCCCCCCCCCTCCCCTGGCCTTGTGCCTGGTAGTGGGCGTAGCTGAGTTATAGTTGGCTAGATGCTTTCGATTTAGCGCCACCGGTGTACGCCCATGGAATGCTTTTTGTTTCCGAAGTTCATATGTGCTGAGAAACTGAGGGGAAGGAGGAGACGAGAGCTCGCAGGGACGTGAGAACGCTGAGCTCTGGTTGGAATGGTTAGTGGTAGACCTAAATGCCGTTCGAATGCGAGAGCCAAACGCCAGCGTTCTGCGTTCTAACGGGTTCTACGACTGCAGTGAAGACAAAGGCAGCTGGCTCTAGGTGTACGGTCCCGGACTCTACCCTACTAATAATTCCAACCAGAGTTCAACGTTCTGACGTCTCCTTGCGCTCTTGTCTTCTCTTCTATCTGTTCCTCGGCGCTTTGAGGGGCATTTACCTAAGCCAAAGCTAAGCCTTGGGTACTCCCTCCTCTCTCTCCTCCCGTAAACCAGGCGAGACTCAAAAAAGTTTTGCATCGCCCAATCCTGCATTGTGCTTCTATGAAAACAAATTTGTTACAAGGACGCTCGTTCGCCATTTTCTCTAAACTATCTTACTTTATAAAGGGGTTCTATGTAACGGGGGCGGGGGGGGGGGGTGGGGGGCGGGGGGGGGGGGGCGGGGGCGGGGCGTACCTAAACCTGCGTTCATTAAAAGGAGCAATGGGTGTTCTCCGTCGAGGGCCTATGCCATTTCTACGCCGAGCCTTCTCGAGCAAGACCATACCGTTTATCATATCTTGCACCTGTAGAAAGTGTTTAGTAGACTGTGCGCTGCGATTGCGGGTCGAGCGAGCTTGTGCTCAATCCATGCTTCTAAAGTGACGGCACAAGCTCTTTCTTGCAATGCGAAGTTTTAGCGTATGCTCTACTAAAAGTCTCTAATAGTGCTATGCCTAGTGCGGCGTTCTGTCTCGCTCAGTACAGGTTTGTCGCCATGTTGAGCTGCGTGCAAATGAGGTTCTTTAAGCGTCACCAGACACTCTGAGAACCTCAAAGATTCTCACTGTAGGGAAGGAATACTTATATCTGCTGTTTGGACTGCAGCAGAAGTTTAGCATAAAATTCATCCTTGGATTGCATAAAAAAAAAGAATACAAGCTTAGCTAAACAATGCTTACAAAACAGTTATTGGCCCGTTGCTCTTGGGCATGGGGCGTAAGCGTGTATGCAAGACGCAAACTAGTAATTCTGGCTGCACCATCCAAGCAATACGACCATAAAAGCGGCGCTGTAATGTCTGGTTAAGCCCGAGCAACGTTCAAATACAGGCGTCCGTCAGCATCTGCACATATGTGCTAACAAAGTTTCTAAAATAATTAAAATTTAAAAAATAATTATGCAGTTTGAGGCCTCGGTGTCTTCCCATCAAACATTCTTTTCAGCTTTATTATCTGCATTGCTTTCTTTCATAGCATCCGTAATTAAGTATGCTTCACTTTACATGATAGCGAAGCCCAGGCCACAAGCAAAAGCATGTTCCAGATAAAATGGTAGCAGCCTACAGTTCTAGCAGACTGACACTTAGTTTAACTCATTTATTCAGTCGCCCTCTTGCTCTTGCTCCTTTGTATTTATATTGGTTTCAGTCCTTCTTCATCGTCAAATGTTGCACTCGGCAGATGGCATGCAGGGTTAACCAAAATGATAGCCAAATACGCATAAGCTCTACAGAATCATATCTTGTAATATTGGATGTAACAGTTCACACCTTGCACATGGAAAGACTCCTGGCATTTGCCTGGCATTCCCTAAAGCCAATGAATTTTTTTAGAGACTACATTCCATATCGTCTTCTTGAACGGGGGTTTGATTGCCAAGTTTGTTTGTGCACTGCAGCTTGGAGCCAAAGAGCGAAAGCACACACTGCAGAGCCCAGGGATTCAGGGTTCAATCCCCTGCCCGTTTCGATCTGAACGAGCATTGTACCGGCGTGCAGTCGTGTTTCACTACTGTGGGATGCACATTAAAGACCCCAGGCTACCAGTAATACCGCTTTGGCTAAATGTCTCACCTACAGCGTAAGCCAGCGTCGCCGCACCTCAAAGGCAGGTTGAGCTTTGCTGTCTAAACACAAACACTGATTCTTTTAGGGGCGAAGCTCCTTAGGGTCTAGCATTTTCCTTACGTCCGGCCGTCCGGCGTCCGTGCTTACATAAAAAGAAAAAATGTTTGCACAGTCGGCAGGATTCGAACCTGTGCGGGGAGACCCCAATGGATTTCTAATCCATCGCCTTAACCACTCAGCCACGATTGCGGGACGAGTAAGGGGCTCTGAGATGTGGTAGTAACTCAAGAGCTGGGGTTTCTGTCATGGATGAAACGTTGCATATAGCCGCTCAACGTCTATACAGGAGAGGGCGCTGCGGTCAAATGCGTATATAATTGCGTTAAACTTTGCATGTATTGGCTCAACGTTTATTGACAAGAGGGCGCTGCGGTCAAATGCTCAAATGCGTATATAACCCCGTTCCATACCACACATTCTCTTTCTGACATGAACCGTTGGCTTAAGCGGTGGAGATGCGTTCCCACGGCTTCTAGTGGATTCAAGCTGATCCGCTAGAAGAACCACTGGCTCTGCATTTCACAGACCATAAAGCAGTTATAATGAAGTCGAAACACAACCCAGAACTCAGCACTACCTATGAGCAATAAAAAAAAATCAGCACCATCAACACTACCTATGAACAATAAAATCAGTATCATCAGCACCACATGCACCTGGCGCATTTTGGCCTAGTTGCTCTCGCGCCATAAAACTCCAATCAATCAATCAATCATCAGCACCACCAGAGCTTCACCCCAATCAACATCATTTACCCCGTGGGGATGCAGTCTTTTTTTTTTGTCTGCTTGAACTTGAATTTTACGCTTTCTGATTGGCTGTTGAGACAGTGAAAAAACAAGAGCAAAAGCAAACATAATATTAGGGTGAAAATGAGCTGGTAAATAGGAATATATTAGCAAAAAGCACACCATTTAAAACCTAGGTTCATAGTAAAGTGTTTATGCGGCAGCTCTGAACAGCTGTGAAATTACTGACTCCTCAGGGGTGACAGGTGTGTTGGTTTCTGCTGGTACTTCCTACATGATGTAGCACATAATTTAGGTCTGTAAAGAACTAGGAGAACTAAAGACTGCGCCATCAAACTAGGGTGGGCATGCCCACCCTAGTTTGATGGCGCAGGGCTGCCACTTTAAAGTCATCGTTTAAAGCACTACAGTGCAGTTCCAAAGCGGAGAGGGTTTTAGTACTCTGTAAACATTCTTTTGCTCTGGCATACTGCTATGACCTGGGACATCTCATGTAGGCAGGTGCAGTTCGTGCCACTATCTTGTAGAAGTTTACTACACTTTCAGCTCTGCTAAAAGTACTTCTTTTTTTTTTTTCCAGTTGGCTTTGAGTTTTGGAAAAAGCTGTGTGCTGAACATGGCATCAGCCCAGGTATGTAACCCATTGAACTGCATTAATGTTGTTTTATTGCAGGCCAAAGAGATTGTAAATTTATGAATACATGAAAGGATAAAACATTGAGACCAGAGACAGAAACAGGACTTCTTTCAAGAAGTCCTTTTTCCATTTTTATCCTCAATGTTTTATTCTTTCATGTATACATATCTATTAACTAACATGCTTGTTTTCAATTATTATTGTAAATTTTGTTGCTTCTTTCCTTCAGACGGATGCCTGGAAAGCTTCGCAACTGAAGGCATTGATCGCAAGGATGTCTTCTTCTATCAGGTACTTAGCCGCAGCATGATCTTGTAGTATAAGCTTTGGTATTAGTTTGGATGCCACTCTTGCCTCAAGTGCTGCCAGCTGCAGTATTCTGTTTCTGCATTAAATAACTCGTGCGTGGGTGTAATATATTATGAAGGTCGTTTGCATGTAGGCTTATTGTTCTGCCGAGTTTCTAAGTGCAAAGTTTTTCAGATAAAATATTTAAATTATGATGCTTGTTGCCTGCATGTTCTAAGAAACTAGCTCAGTGGATAGAGTGGACTGATGCTAGCACTGATGTTTACATAGCTGCACAAACTGTACAAGCAAAACTGGTACTTAATTTCAAGCTGTATCTTGAAAATTCGATCATGGAGTCAAGTCACGATGTGACGCCTAATGATGCCTTTTTGATGAATGGCCTTTTGCTCCATTTACCCATTGACACTTGAAATACCTTATGGTAGTATACTGCTCTAAGCGATGTGACTGTGTTGCAGATAGCAGACACTCATGATGTTGCTATTTCCTTCTAGGCCGACGACCAACACTACATCCCTCGTGCGGTACTGCTTGACCTCGAACCCAGGGTTATTAACACCATCATGAACTCGCCGTATGCCAAGTTGTACAACCAAGAGAACATCTACCTGTCCCAGTCCGGAGGTGGCGCTGGAAATAACTGGGCCGTTGGATACTCCCAGGTAGCGGCTCCCCTTTCTCAAAAGCATAGGGCATGCGTCCTTGCTTCAAGCATCAAGAGCACATCGGCTTGTTCAGTTTGAGCTACTTTGCTCACGTAAAGTGCCACTAAAGTGGGGTCTGAGGTCGTTGTTTTATGATGGAAACAACCTGCATGCCCTAAGCATCTTAAAAAAAAAAGATTATATAATCATGCATGGCCTTTTTTTCTAATATTCGCGTGACCAGAACTGCGACATGACCCTTTGCTCTGAGGCCGACATACACTTCGCGCTTTCCACTTTTGCCCACCTCCTTTCTTTCTATGTCCTCTCCACTTTTTACCTTGCCCCAACTTGGCTCCCCTTGCAGCTTTAGAGGGAGGAGCGCTAAGAGGATTATCTTCCCTGCTTAAAACCGAGCATGTATGTCGGCGAGGTCAGGCCATGGCAACAATAAAATATGAGATAACTGTACTGCTAGGACCCATTGTATGTTCTTATAATCCTGTTAATTTTGCTTTGAAAATGGCACGATAGTTTTGTGGATAAATTGATTTATATGCGGGACCCTCGGATCCGCCCCATTCGAAAAGGCCGCCGTACTGGCGGGCTGGTGACGTCGCCAGCCAACTGTGCGGCGTCCCCTTGCACGCACTCATAGACCCTGCTCTCTTGGCGTCTCGAGCTTCAGCTTCCTTGTTTACGTTCAGCGTTTCAAGCATGCGGTCTGTGACGATTATGTCTACGGAATCGCTCGCTTCTTCGAAACCTTCGACACTGATCGCAGCAGCGATATGAAAGTGATTGTTATCAAGACACGTTGGAAGCTGGTAATTTTGACTGCGACCCGCTGGCAACCAGCTCCAGCGATGGCGACTCACGGATGAACTCGCAGTGGTCGAAGTAGCCCGGGTCAATCTCGCAGGCGCTTGCAAGGTGGAAGGTCAAGGGACCAGGGGCGAGAATGGTGTTGGAGTTGCCGAGTTGCGTGGGTGGTTTTGATCATACCATGACAAGACAAGCTTGGGCGATCATGAGGGCACCTAGAATGAGAGAGCGTTCACGATCATATGGTTTATGGGCACTGTGGTGTGACTAACTTGGGCAGTGTTACCTGGTCACCAAATGAACATAATCAAAATTCGTAAATTGATTATTGCAATTACTAGAGCTCTAGAAATTGCGAAACTTTATTTATATACTAAGTAGCCTATGAACATTCCATTTCAAGAATAATCTATCCATTTAATTTTCGTGTCCCTCTTTAAGCGCTCCAGAAAACCAATAATTACAATCGTGCGTGGCCTCTTTTTTCTTATAAAAACGTAACCTAACATTGTGACACGCCCCTTTCTTCTGATATTGATCTCCGAAAAAGGGACATGCCGCAATGTTTAGACATGTTTTTAATTTGTAGAGAGGCCAGACATGATTGTAAATGTTTTTTTTTTCTGGGCTGCTGCTACATAAATAAGCATTGCTTGATGCAAACAAATGAAGGACCATTAAATGTGCATAAAGACCCCCGACACTCTTAGTACAGCACAGCATCTTGCTATGGAGATGCGATTCTTCATCTTGCACCTGATGTTTGCCTTGCATCTACTTTAGTACTTTGCTTGCTTGTTGACAATAGAGCGTGCACTCTGGTTGAACTGGCAACTCGGCGGGAGCATTAGCTTGGGGAATGGCGCAGGGCGAGCGTCTCAACGAGGACGTCTTCGACATCGTCGACCGGGAAGCCGAGGGCAGCGACTCCCTCGAGGGCTTTGTGCTCTGCCACTCGATTGCGGGTGGGACGGGTTCTGGCATGGGCTCCTACATCTTGGAACGACTGAATGACAGGTCTGCTCCTGCTCTTTCTTTTTTTTTTTTCTACTCCTTTTGTTTGCATTGCAGATTACTCAAACTTCTCGTGCAGTTATTGGCATTCATGCGGCTCCCTCATGCTCCAGAACAATCCCAATTCTTACAGAAATAATGAACTCAACGACACTCAATATTTTTTGAGTATACGTTTGCTCCTCGTATTTATTGAAAATTGGGGAATGCCGATGTTGAATAGGTAATCAAAGATGGCAGTTTTGCCCCGTGATGTTTACGCAAGAAAAAGAACATCGTCATCTTGTAGCTGCATTTTGCCGATGTCACTGTTTGCCGGTACTGTGTGGTCCTGGGCTTCACCCACTGTTCACTGTACTGCAAAGCTTTCCAGTAGCTTTCTTAAGTCTTTTTAACTGTTGAAGTCTGAGCAACCGGTAACATAGGGCAGGTTTGTTCTAATTATGCCAACCAGGCTGTGACATAAAATCTGACGAGGCTTTAATTGTTGCAGGTTCCCCAAAAAGCTCATCCAGACGTACTCCGTGTTTCCCAACCAAGAGGAGATGAGTGATGTGGTGGTCCAGCCGTACAACTCCATGCTGACACTGAACAGGCTCACCCAAAACGCAGACTCTGTTGTCGTCCTTGACAACGCCGCTCTCAACCAAATTGCCGTGGATCGTCTGCACATCGAGAACCCTTCGTTCTCGCACATAAACACACTGGTGGGTGATTTGCGGGTGCACTCTAAAGAACTCGCGAGGGGTACTTCGCTTACTAATGCTTGAATTTTGATATGTCTTTTTTAGTCTTACATTAAAAAAAAAATAAGTTGGATAACTCTCAAGCTGAAAAAAAATTTGTTCTTGTTTGTAGAAATCATGGTAAGAAGTTTACAGGCTCTCTTTAGTGGATGCCAACTTTAAAAAAGAAGGGCACTGCTGAATGGAGTCGACATAATGGACGTTTTGTCACTCCTTCGTGTGGAATGTTTGAAAAGTTGGAAGATTTGGTACTATGTATCATAGAAAATTCTGCTAAATCCTATTCTTGAGCCCTACTTTGTTACTGCACTTGGGGGCAACTTTTTCCGGCGACGAAGACAAAGCTATAGGTACCTGTACGGTCACGCCCCTCAAGCGCCGATCAAAGCTACGCACACTGTCTTCCTTTCTTCTGAAACACCAGAATAAAGTTGTCCTCAAGTGTGATTGAAGCTCGTCCTGGGTCAGCCAGAATCAAACCACTAATAAGACTTCATTCGTGCTGCTTTGCAACGTAAACATTATTTTCTTTGATTCTATAATTAATTCCGGGAGTCCTTCGATTAAAATTGGCTTTATCAACACTACTAAACCACTGCTCCATTCACGAAGAAAGCAGCATGCAGGTACACTTGTAGTGTGGCCATGGGCATCCGGAGGGCCGTGCAAGGGGGAGCGCCCCCCCCCCCCCCCCCCCCCTTTTGGGATTCTGGGGATGTTGACGACGAGATGTTTTAGTAGCAAATTCTCTGGTCGCTGTCGCACTGCCAATACATTGTTTGAAAAACAGTCTGCAGGTGCTGTCTGAGGCACGTTTTTTCCTTGCACGATGTCCCGGCCACATTAGTCGTACAAAAACTGTCTGCAGGTATGTACAAAGCACATACATGTGCGTGGGAAAGACATGTCTTTCCCCACGCATATGTATGTATGCGTGGGACGTGACAGAAGCGCACACGTCACGCACACGCACGTGACGTGTGCGTGAAAGACGTGACAGAAGTGTCTGCAAGGCCCGCTTGCAGACACTTCTGTCATCGTACCTGCAGTGAATGCCATCTCTTTTGCTTGATGTATGAGCAGTGTGACTTTAGGGCTCCTGCTCGTGACGGCATGACTAGGATTATCAATTGTGAACGACGAGCTCAATGGTATGTGTAACAGGCATGGCGGAAGCTTGAAGCCATCGTGTTTGTAAAACAAACACCGTTGAAATTTAGAGTCTGACGTCACTCTTATTTGCATCTATGAAAGCGAAGTAATACGACCAAAGGATTGTGATCCTACTAAAACATAAGTGCCTGTCTGGCCAATCATGGTTCCCTCTAAGAAAGTAGAGCTTGCACCCCCCCCCTTTTTTTAATAAAGTTCTGCGGATGCCCATGAGCACGGTACCTCAGAAAAGTTATTTCTGCTATTCTTTTTGCTAGGAGCTGAAGTTCTATTTAACACTATTTCTTTTATTGCTGGACTTTTGGAAATCCTGTTGCAGGTGGGCAAATCACTATTTGGAGGAAGCAACTGTATGTCTGATAGGCATAGAGCCAGAAAATGAGTGCACATTCTCATTCATTTTTCGTGGTGCGCTCCACTGTCAAACGTGCTGAAACCTTGGACAGAACCAAGAGTCTTTCTTTGGCTCTCTCGCCAGGTGTCCACCATCATGTCCGTGAGCACAACAACGCTCCGCTACCCCAGCTACATGAACAACAACCTGCTTGGGCTGGTGGCACCGCTGATCCCGACGCCTCGCCTTCACTTCCTCATGACCGGTTACACGCCGCTCACGACGGAACACGAGGTAGGCAGCGGCACCTTAGCGTTAGCCTTCTTTGCCGGAGTTTTGCGCCACACAAAGCTCCTAGAAGACCTGAGAGAATTCATGACCCTTCAACTGCTATCAAAAGCCTACTTCTCTGTTGTATTAACCATGTCAGCAGCATTGTTGAGGAATCTTATATAGAGAGAACACCACTTCACACTTTTTAGATGTTGGTTCTTGGCAGTCTGAGGATACATTCAAAGGTTCGGGCGTGGATTTGTCTCTCATCACGGACATTTTAGAGCATGAATTAGAATAGACGTGACTAACCGGTAATGCATCAACATAATAATTAAACTGCGACCTGATGGAAGCAGGTATTATTTGTTTTATCATCAGTGATGGAAGTGCTGCGCCAATTGCGTCAAGGACGCAATCCTGCTACATGTAGCGCCAAATTGTCATTTTACCGAAGAATTGCGCCATGCCTGCGCCGAGATGAGATGCAGCAATAAAAAATAAAAATTGGAGTCTTATCAGAGCGCCTGGTGGTACCGCGGTATTTTCCGCGCCGCAACTGTTACGCAAACCGAAACTGCGAGGGCGCAATATCATCATCATCATTGAAAGGAACAACGTTAGCAACATCTGAGACGAAAGCCGCAGAGGCTAAGCGAAGAACCATCCCACTGAGCAGCCTATTAAAAAAATAAAGACCTAGCTTGTGGATGTTTTCAATGTTGGCCCGCCCTGTTCCCGTGCGCTAGCTACCAGCGAAGTCAAAGCTAGCGCGAGCCCAATGCTCTGTGCATTCCTGACTTGAGTTGCACCAAGCTCTGGATGTACTGCTGGTAAAGCCTAACCATCCTTTTCGGAGCACAAAGCACTGCGCGACTCGCGCGACTGCAGTGTCTGCTCCATGGGTGTCGCTTCTTTGCAGCGCGTAGGCGCATGCCAAGGAGCGCACTCAACGGGTTAACTCGCCGTGATCCGATCGTGACTTCACCAGCACATCAAAAATGAATCGGAATTTTTCAAGCGAATATCAGATACCACAATATTTGAAGCTGCTGCCCGAAAGACAACTCTAATCTGAACTAAAACATCACGCAACAGTGAGGGTCGTTAAATGCTGCTGCAGATACCTTAAAAGAGTGCAGGCTGATAAAACTACATATCCTGTACCATCAGAACTCAGTGTGACATATTTAATTGTATTTTTTTATCTGACGAGCAGATAAACTTTATTTTTTAAAAATCTGTTTTTGTGTTTACTTTGTTGAATTTTATATATCCTGTCTTAAAAAGGCGACAGGCGCTGTGTTCCAATAATAGAGATGGGCTTTATATAGCAATTGCAGCATTATTTCATTTTCAAGTAATATGCCAACATATGCCGGACCCTGCTCCAAAAGGGCCACTACCTGCTCCAAAACAACATTTTGCCTGCTACAAGGCCTGCTCCAAAAGGTCAAATGGTACTTCCATCACTGTATCATAACCAGATGAACAGCGAAAGGTACGGCTCCAGCAAGCCAATCGGAGTGTTGGTGCTAAGTGCGACACTATTCCTGTAAAGTGCTGTCACTTGCTACACCCCATAGCTCTAATAGACCTTTTGAGAAAGTGCCAGAAGGCCGTATGCAAAACGCTTAATGAGTTATGAGAACTCCCTGCAGGCTCCTCCTTTCTCCCTTAGCATCTACTTCTATGTGACCCTGAAAAGAAAGAGAAAGTTGGTACTGCAGTTTCTTGCCTGTGTTTCCTCCATCAGCTTCAATGTCCCTTTCGTCGTCTGCTACAGCTGGTTCTGTACAGGCAGTTCCCAGCATTCCTTTTGGCATCACACATTTTGCAAAAGGTCTATTGGCTCACATAGGCTCTACTGCATGCCCTTTGCCAAACGAATCACGAGACTAATGTGCAACAAAGCTATCTGATTTGACATACGAATTGTAGGAGAAGCGGCTGCGCCGTCTCTCTGCACTCGACAGGTCGAGACACATGCTTGCTACCTCGCTTCCGACGCGACGTTCTATTCAGCTCTGCGCAGTTCTGATATCCCTACAAGGAGGCTTTGCCATAATCAGGGGTGGTCCAGTTGCGCCATTTGCGCCATTTTGATAAATTCCCGCTTGCCTGCGCCTTGCTGCGCCCAAATGGAATAATTGCGCCAGACTGTGCGAAGGCAAACAAATCTGTGACCGAATTGGTTTTTGGAAGAGTTTTCGTTTTCGTCTGGCAACTGTGGGGATCCAGTGGGATTTGGCCATCACAATCCAATCCAGGTTTCCGGCTCCACTGCATTGTTTCACAGCGTTCGTACCAATTTTACCGACATTCCTGACGCGCCGCAGTTTTAACAGTTCTAGTTGCATTTCGAAGCGTTCCGAAGCTTGACACTGTTTTATACAATGTGCTCGCACATGGTTCTTATTTCGCTAGCACGCAGCATGCTCGATCGGGACTGCTTGGTTACGAATTGTTGCCTTTTTCCATGTCCAATGATCTGAATCCTTGATCATACTAATGATTTCCCCGCACACCACCTAGAGAGAGTGTACACCCCCCCCCCCCCCCCCGCCCCCCCCTTTGTTTTTCTGAAGGCCTTAAAGGGCATTTCTGCTTCATTTTTGGTTTTGAAAAAACAATGCAGTCCTCTTCAGTATCGCCTAGGAAGACCACACATCAAATATTACTACGCAGTTCTGTCTAAATGTTTCTTAAACGGTCCAGCAAACTTTGCAACTCGCCAAGTTGCCAAAATCGGCTGACTCGAGTGGGCGAATTGAAGCGCAACCAAAAGCGCAGTCAAGGCTACGGCGTGAGTGTAGCCAACATTGAGCTAGACGTCATCTCCATTGCCCCCTTTTGCTTGTTTTTAGTTTTGCGGGCAAGAGTAATGGCTCATGTCAGCAATGCTTCCTCTCAACCCTCAGCGGTGCCAATGTGATTGGCGTAACGCGCCCGCGCAGCGCGCTTCTTCGGAACTAAACAGCCGACCCGCAATGGTTCCACCATTACTGCCGTCTTCCGCGTGGCAACTGCCGTCGTCGTCTCACCGTTTGGGATTATTGTCCCTGGAGTTTCATCCACACTACGGACACTATGTGCGCAGGCATATACCACAGTTGTGCAGACGTCATCGAATGTCGTAGACACCAAAATGCTGTTAAGATTGCGGTGCAGACGACACTTGCGTCTGGCACACGCCAGCCCCCATCCCACCCGTCGTTTCATCGAGGATCACATGACATCTCGTACCAACGGATGGTCAAGTTTTTGGCGGCCCGAGGCCAATGTTGCCGGATGGAACCGAAGTTTCGGTTTCGATTTCCGCTCGTGTTTAAAATTAGATTTAAAAATATATATCCCATTTTTTGCAAAGCAAATGACGTGGTGTCTTTTACTAGGGCTTTCTAATCCAAATCACTCATTATCCCGAAATCTTCGGAATTGAGCTGAGTTGCCCTTTAATTCCCAACGACTCCCCTATTCTCAATGCACACCCCCCCCTTCCCCCCTAAAAATTTTGACACCCCCCCCAATTTCAATTCCTGGGGAAACCCCTGGATTGTACTACTCGTTAAAATGTCTATACATTGGGGAGAACCCAGAATATATTTCTTGATTTGCTCGTTTCACGTGATCAGACTTTGTATATAGTGCTAATTTACGTCTCTATCTAGAGCAAGGGTCTCAAAACCCCAGTCCGCGGACGCGCTTTGTCCGGCCCGCAGATGGCCGCGGTCTTTCAAGAGATGCCCGGCTCCGGCCGGGCATCACTGGAAAGATTGCGGGAGAGGAAACGCTCTCCAGTGTTCGCTCTGCAAAAATGGAAAGAGGAGGGACGAGCTTCCACTTCACTCTTAACCTGTCCCCAACTATAGTACAGCATAACTGCTTGGGTTCGCATGAATGCATGCCCATATCACTAATAGGGAACTGCCCCGAATTGCTCCAAACTTAACGTGTGTGCTGCTCCAAAGCTGCTCCAAAAACCGACTTTTTCTGATACAAACATGCTCCATAACGAGATTTTTTTTCTGCTCCAAAAATTGCTCCAAACTCAAAGCTGGCTGGACCACCACTGCATCATCCATTCGCACCTTGCCTAATTCCGCTTGACCATGGTTTCTCCTGTTTTAAAGACATTTATTATATTCTACGGAAGTGCGTGTGGCTAAAGATTTTGCGTGAGGTTTCTCTTTGTTTTTTTTTTCTGAACATTAAATAATCACGATGGACCGCAGCAGACCTTCTAAGCCATCTCAGCGAAGCGAGCACTGCCATACATATCGCGTGACTACGCACCCCGTGCATTGCTTTGTCTCTCCCGAAAGTCGTGTGACTCTCGCAAGGCATTGAAACGGCTTATAGCGTCCGCTGCTGTCGATCGTAAGGTGAAACAGAGTACATTCTGGTCACGATCGGTCCCAAAGGGCCAGCTTGCTGCGAATGCGAGCAAATCGGCAGCTCGTTTCGTGCACCCGGCAATACCCCATGGCGTCCATCAATGATTCGCATGATGGCACCGCTTACATCCGCTTCTCCGGTGCGACACCTCCTCTCCCAATCGGACTGACTGTCACGCGACAGCACGACGCTCACGCCATTCGTGCCACCACTGGCTGTGGCCGTCCGACGGTCGGACTGCTGTGCGACAAATATCTGGCAGGTTGGTCGCATGCTCGAGCCCCGACCTAACACTCTGGCTTGACCAAACTTGTCGTATCCGACAGTTTGTTCATCAGGTTGGACTGTTTTGACGCGCGTGTATCTCACACTTTATGACGAAAGGGAGCATAGATAACCACGGGAAAATCGTACCTGACTAAAAGGAAAAATGGGGGACGAAAGTGCAGCATGTATTGTGAATCGGCTCTGCAGGTTCAGAGCGTGAGGAAGACGACGGTGCTGGACGTGATGCGGCGGCTGCTCCAATCCAAGAACATGATGGTGTCCATCACCCACGACCGCACGGTCAACCACTGCTACATCAGCATCCTCAACATCATTCAGGGGGAGGTGGATCCTACACAGGTGAGGCATCCACACCCTTGTGTGTCAAAGATTGTGGTGGCATGATAGGTGGGGAGAAAGAAGTGCTCCAAGACGATTGAGTGGCCGTCATGGTTGGCCAATACCTGAGAAAGCGACAGGTATGATCTGAAAGGGGCGACCAAGATGCTATAGTCTGATGCAAGTTAAAGAAAAGCTGTAGGTTCTTTGAAAAAATTAAAGACGTTTACGATTCCCTGTAATGCCAAATTAGAGCACAGCTCTTGAGGAGGAGGAGAAGGGGAGGATACAGAGAGGAGGGTATGCCCTTCTTCCTTCTCCATACCCTCTCCTTCCCTCCTCCTCCGTACCTTCTCCTTCCCTCCTCTCCTCTTCCTCCCTCCCTCCTTCTCTTTCTCCCTCTCCCCCTCCTCCCCCTCCTCCTCCATCCTCCTCCTCTCATTCTTCTCCCCTCCCCCCTTCCCTCTCTCCCCTCACTCATGACCCTCGTGACGTCATTCGTGAAGGCCTCAAGAAACTGGTTTGTCTTATAAACTCTGTAAATAAAACAAAAGAAAGACAACATGCAGCATTTGAAAGTGCATTCAAGATTGCTAAAAGTCTGGATTTTTTTTTTAAGTTGCCTTAATTATTCTTCATTTATTAACTTTAGTAGATTCAAACCCACTTAAAATGAACCCAGCAGTGGCAAAATATTGGACATATTTGACTAGTGCTAATTTCACACCCCCGGTTACGCATGCCAGGAGTGTGGCACTGTTTGGGCCACCTTGTTAATGCAAGTATTTTTTTTTTTTAATTGCAAGGCTATTTTTAAAACTGCTATTATGGTGAAATTTGTTTGTTGGGCTGCTATCCTCTTAAAGAGAAACTAAAGCGGTTTTGTGTTTGAGAAAAAACACTTCAATGGCCCTCATTCGGCCTCCAGGAGCACGAATATCGAGATTGTTTTTCAATTTGGTGCACAAAGGCTGCAGAAATTAGTTTCTAAAGTACCGCCGAAGCCCCTCCTTCCCGGGACATGACGTCACACTAGGCATTTTCGGAATATCTGCTCTCATGGATCTTCAGCGCCCGTCAAAGCTATACACGTTTACTCTTGCTATTTTCATAAAGGTCAGAAAGAGACGTCATGACTGGAGTCAGCGCGGGAAAATACACCTGCCAAGCTTGCAATTCCATGCACTGCCCACACGAGGAACACGCGCTTGGTGACCTAAAGATCCTAGTATGACGTCGACTTGTTGGAGGTTTTTCGCGTTTTCTTGCGCTTAGTTACATCTTCGGGGAAAATGCATGTGATATTCAGATTCATAGAATAAAAATATGTCAGAGTTCACCTCTAACTCATTTTTTTTAAGAAGTGTTTCAGCTTCCCTTTAAGCAGTAATATTTTGTGCCTCCCTTTGGAAGTAAAACTTGAAAAAGCGTCAATATTGGGTTTGCGCTAATAGTGCTGCACAGTCGTCGTTTTTAATGTGATTCAAGCCTACTTTTATGACAAACACAATTTCCAAAAGCTGAGAAAATGCATGTCTGAAGAACACCCCATTAAACTAAGCATTGATCTTGTGAATTTAAAATTTTTTTTCCTATTAAGTGTTTCTTATGGAGCGTAATTGTTGCACGTGTTTACCCGCTCGTGCCTGCAGGTGCACAAGAGCCTGCAGCGTATCCGTGAGCGCAAGATGGTGCAGTTCATCCCCTGGGGCCCTGCCAGCATCCAAGTGGCCCTCTCCCGCAAGTCGCCCTACGTCCAAACACAGCACAGGGTCAGCGGTCTCATGCTCGCCAATCACACAGGCATCACCTCGGTAAGGACGGGAGCTGGAAACCCCAATGCCACATACAAGAACAAGGCATCTACACTTAACTTGTTTTGCAGTGACAGCTGTTGTGGACTCTTCCCCCCCCCCCCACCTCACTCGAAACGGTGTATCTGTGGGCTCTTCGTCGTTGATATTGTAGAATGCTTGAAAAAAAAAAAACCCGAAACCTGCCGCAGTTTTCTCAAGATCCATTCCCAGACACGCCGACTGTGAAGCGAGCGCGCTACCACAGTCCCGTGACAGGCTGTTTCAATTCACCACCCAATATACTGCATGTGCAGGATACATAAGTGCAAGATACGTAAGGATACATTAGGGTCCAATACGGTGTTAAAGCTGTCGCTGTGACTGTACTGTGAAATCATACCGGACTGCTAAATTTTTTCTACAACACTGGTTTCTGCTACATGCTGTGACTTTATACATAGTAAAGTTGTTACATTGGTTCAGTACCTTCCTTTCTCTCGCTCACCGACATCTGTACATGCCGAATTGAAAAGCCCTGAGTTAATTTGCTTAACATGAATTGTGATGCCATTATTCACATACCTGGTTCTTTAGTGTATGTAGTGGAATCTCGTTAATTCAAACTCTCTTAATTCACGCTAACATGCGGGTCCCATCCAATTTGTTTCTAGGGAGGCAGCCCCCGGTAATTTAAACTTTGCATTATTCAAACAAGGCTTTTGTCCCCCTCGGGTTCATATTAACAAGATTTTACCATACAATGTAATTAAAAAGTTTTAATGCTAGCCGTTCTAGTTTGTTGCGGATGACCTTTGTAGCTTTGGTGCCATAAACCCTTAATCATTGTCATCATTTCTAGTTTAGCGTACCAACTTTCCTACAAATTCTGCTATTATTTGAATTCGCTCATCGTGCTACATTGTACTGACTTCAGAGCAATGCTGACTGTTCTTCGAAAACGTTGTCACACTTATAGACACTGACAAGAGGGAAGAACAAGATAACACTATGTGCTATATTTCAACTGTTTAATCCTCAGATTGCATTGTCTTGTTCTTCCCCCTTGTCTGTGCCTATAAGTGTGACCATGTTTTCAATGACTTCGGAAACCCATCTGCAGATCCTGCTATCTGGAAAAGCAGACCCAATTTCTACATGGATTGTGGCAATTCGTGCTGAACACACGAGCGACGAAAACGGACGTTGCGCTACAGTTACTATATCAAGCGGCATTGATGTTGTGATGAGGTGACATGGCATACGGCCACCTTTCAGCGTCGGCGACATCTGCTATAGTAACCGTCGCAAGATGCATAGTTATTTTTATAGCTCATGCGTTTGCCGCTTCACTCCAACATAAAGTGTAGTTCGTGATTGTGTAAAATTGCGCCAGAGCTCGATCAGCTGTTTCTTCCACACACAATCTTGTACGGTGCCTCCTTGAAAATCTCGCATCAGGTGTCTCGGCGTCTTTGGGCGGCAATAATGGCATGATGTAACCTGTCTTCGCAGCTGTTCCAGCGCACGCTGCAGCAGTTTGACAAGCTGCGCAAGCGCGAGGCCTTCCTGGAGCAGTTCCGGAAGGAGCCCATGTTCCAGGACAACCTGGACGAGCTGGACAACTCCAGGGAAGTGGTCCAGAACCTGGTGGACGAGTACTTGGCCGCCACGCGGCCCGACTACCTCACCTGGGGCACCCGGCAGGCAAGTGGCCCCCAGGGACGGTGGCGTCGTGTTTACGGGTTTCGGTTTCACTTCGGTGCCTGCTGCGCATTGCCGACTGGTGTGCTTACAAAGTGTACTCAAAAGTGGATCTGTTTACCGCGATCCTGGCAGCGGCACGGCAGCGGCACGGCAGCTGAGGTTGACGCGGTAGACGCGTGTCCTGCCGCAGGTTGCTCTGAAGTCAAACAGTCCACGGGATTGGACCAATGCAGACACGAACGCTGCGACGGTGACAACGGGTGGACTCGTGTCCGCCCGCCCGCCTTTCTCGCCAGCATTCTTACAATCGTCTACCCTGATTGGGACATCTGACTGCACGGCGCACCAATTCCTGGGGCGCAGTTTGTCGTCGCTTCGGGACCACTTTCGCTACTTGGGCGGGGTGGGCGGTAAACACATTGATCGAAGACTTGTTTTAGGTGCCCTAGATTCACCTTTTTTTTTATCTGTGTTCTCTGAACTTCCAAGCTATCATCTTTCGTCCTTTCCTTCCTCTCGTCTTCTTTGTGCCGTCTTGTGGATTAGGAGGGTTGACCTTGGAGCTTCGATTAAGCTGGTCGTCCCATAACCACGTTCGTCGAAGCAGGGAACCCACAAGTGGGTTCCCTGCATGTCCCATGCCTGGTATGGCGGATAGAGGCAGTTCATAACGGCAGACATTGATTGTTTTTGAAGACACTCACTCTGTCAATGTTCTCTGCAAGTAAGACAATCCTTTTAGCATCCTTTTCCCAATAAAGGAAAGGTTAGGGAAGAATTAAAAGGCTCAACACATTCTTGGCTCAGGGAAGGGAGAGGGGGTTATCAAATGATTTGGGGCAAAAGAGTCAAGGGGAGAGAATGTAATAAAGGAAATATTGCAGTGTGGTAGACTGGATTTACTCAAATGTATCACATAAGTATATCAATGAACCTTTTTCGAGTAACGAGCGCCATCTGGGGAGCCGTCTGCGAACTACAAATGAAGTGCAGCCCAACATGCCTCCGCCCGTCAAAACACATCGGCATCGTGCCGTTTTATCGGTTTTCAGTGCTTTTTATATTCCATACTATTGATACTAAAAAAACAAAGCGTCAAAATAGACTAAATATGCGCAAAGATAGATGCTGACAATGTTGCTGTCGTCATTTTCGCAGGGCACCGCGTCCTGGTGTCCTGCGAAAATGGCGACAGTGGGAGTGTACGCATGCGCAGAGGCTTACTGGAAAAAGGTCCATTGAAACATAGAAAATGCACACGAAAATGTGCAAATCTTGGTTTGAAATAACTGTTCCAAAAATAAGCTAGGTTCAATCAACTTTTTTTGTTGCACCCATCAAGAGCATCTATACTAGTTATTTTGTACTGTTACTTCTGGTGTGCATCTGGTTACATGCATCTGGTTTTTGTGTGTGTTACGCATTGATGTGCAGTTGTTGCTCTTGTTTGAAAATTTTCTTCAAATATTGTATTTTTCCTGATTATGCATTTGTATTTTGTACGTGTTAGTACACATTATGTGCAGTTCTTATATGTAACATATCAAAATGTTGTATTTCTCCTCCCCCCCCCCCCCTACGCAAAGTCCTTTACAATAGGACCTGTAAAAATTTAAAGAAAGAAAAACAAAAGTAAATAAATCAGATTTAAATACATGCTGTTCACTCTTTGCTTGACATTTTAATCAAGCTTTTTCTGGTTTACTGTGAGCTAAACTTGCCTTATTTTGGTGTCATGTTTTCAGGCGAATGCAGCCACCAAGACAGACGGATGAAGTGTTGAAGATCTATTTATTTATGTTCCAAGGACCTTAGTGGGTTTAGGCTGTGAGAGCCAACCAAGCACTTCGTAGCCACTGCTAAGGATGGATCATCACAACAACCAGCTTTAGAAGGTGCCAGTATTGAGATTCTCCGACCATTGAAGCCATCTGCAATCATTGATCTCAGGTTACGCTGCCCTCTTTTTGAAGCACTCTTTGCATTTACCACTTATTCCAGTGTCAGCTTGACTTGATCACTTGTTTTAATGAAATGGGCAGAACTGCGGAGATCCTACCTTGACACGAAGGATTGCCAAAGCATATGCATTTTTTCGTGTCACGTTACAGCTTTTCCTAGCAGCGTACACTGAAGCTATTGTACCGTGTACAAACTGTTGCCTAAGTACAGTGGCAGACTTGTGTGTACATATATGAGTATGATTGACAAAAAGCAGTGCCATGGTGCAACAAACATTCTGTAAAGTTTATCGACGCTGCAGGCCGTTCTGTTCTGAGCCTCTATCAAGCGATTAAATAAAAACGTAACCCTCAAAACAGATCTCCTCTTGCATGTGTTCTAACATAATATTTTTTTTTGTTCCAGGGAGGGGGGAGGTTAGCTTATGGCTTTGAACCTCCTCCCCCCCTTTGCCTACCTACTTATCCTTGCGTCCTGTGGGAAGCGCTCCAACGCGTCTTAGCTCGGAGCGTGGAGTGAAAGCTTGCTCTGCAGAACCTCTAGAGTTCAATCTCCACCTCTTGCCCATTTTGATATGGACAAGCTTCCTGCCAGCACGCATATGTGTAATCTAGGGGCTCAAATCGAAAAATATAATGTTTCGGTTACGATTACGGTTACCGTTTCCTGTTGATATCGGTTTCGTTTCAAGTTTTTGCAGCTTTAATTTTTACGGTTTCGGTTACCTGTTACACAATCCTAAAAACTTTTTTTTATTATTAATTTGTTTTATTGAAATGCTAGAGAGACATTTTATAATGAATGGTTTAAAGTAGTCCCAGATATCAAACAACGGGACATTCACAATAACAAGAATTAAAATATGTCTTAGTACTTCCGATGGGTCAAAAGTTTCGCACGTTTCTAACTGCCGCACTCGTTTACTACATCTATTTGCATTGTATAGTTTGATACCCGAGCACGCATGTTACCCTCGCTACTCAGGGATCATTGCATTCTATAGACGTTTTCTGTTTCCTCTCTTTCTCAGTCACGTGGGTTTCGTATCTGGTATGCGGGACAAAAAATAATAAGACATTCCAGACTGGAATATCCGGAAAAATATAGGTGAGGGAAAACAAGAATGTGTGACAGTCACGCATTCTTCGTAAACACTTTCCAGCGGCGTGGAGATATCAAAGCGATGTTTTTCCGCATACCAGAAGTGACGACATTAAAGATGGCTGCCCCCTTGTGGAAAAGGTGCATATAATAAAAATAAACATTGCTACCCTGTTGTTCGGCAGTGTTTGTAGACAGCCCTCAGAAAGTCCCCACTGGGTGCTGGAAGAACCATTCGCACCTACTCATCGCTTTAGTTTGTTGCAACCTAAGATATGCAGAACAGGCTTTGCCCACAAAGAAGGAAGGAGCAGAACTGTAGCCCTCCTCTAGTAGAATACTGCCAAGTTTGAATAAAGTTATAAAATTGAGAGCTGAGCAAGTTGGTGAAAGTCAGACATATTGTAAACGCAATAGCACAAAACAAGGAAACTAAGCAGAGGACCGAACAACACAAACGTTAATGTAAAACTGACGTTTTTTTTTTCTTTCCGTGTTGTCACAAAATTGTCGCTCGCGATATGTTTCAGACGAAATGAATACCAGGTTTTGTTTTCCCCCAACTCTGTGTGATGGTCAATTTACCTCGTTTTTTCATCCTGGCTACTGCAGATGAGGAACATCGGTGGTTTTGAAAGAACCGAGATGGATGGACATGTCAGAATTCTAACTTGTTAGTTTATACCTTGAAGATCCAACTTATTAGTTAATACTCTGAAGGCGACACGTACTGAATACATGTAGAAATTGTAAGAGTGCGGCAGATTTAGAAATAGGCTTTTCATTATAAGCTCGACCACTAATTCTAACCAAGTATTTTTAATCCTAAATTTAGATTGAACAGAAATGTTTGATCAGATTTACTATTACATGCACCACTCGCTGACGGTAACTCTTTCAAATGGCCACAACATTTCAAGATCCCTCCTTGAGGTCATTCTTGAGAAAAACTAATATTTTTGTTTTTAGGTTAATAATATTGGTTACTGGTAAATAATTTACGGTTACAGTTACGGTCTTCATAAATTTCAAAACAACAGTTTCGTTCCAGTTACGGTTACGGTTTGAGTCCCTGGCGTAATCACTACTGTGTGGTGCACGTTAAAGACCCCAGGTTAACGCTTGTACTTCACTGTAAAAATTTCTCATCGACAGCCAAGAGACAAGTCACCCATTGAGGCGTACAAGCATCAAGGTTGTCTAAACATACAAGCAACTCAAACATACAAGCAACTCATACAGTCTTGGCCCGCAAAAAAAACTATATCGAGCGAGGCGACATTGGGCCGCCACCGAAGAGGGAGTCAGTGAAGCAAGTAAACAATTCGGTGCCTGTTATCTTGCCGTGCCCGATAAGCTGCGCCCGAGAGGGACGAATTGAGAGCACGAGCGTCGGTCGAGCTTTGCGGGTTTGCAACTAGGGGGCGCGAGGGCGTCTCCAGCAAGCATCAGCAACCGCAGACACGGAGGCTCCCCTTGAAACCTCTGTTTTCTTCTTCTTTCTTTCAAGCACCCACTACGCTCGTTCGCTTTTCCTACGGAGCAGTCGTCGTCGCGCGCTCGCATCGCCCGTTTTGATTTTTTTTTATTACTTTTTACGTTCTCGACTTTTGCCCGTTTAGGTTGTTACATTCCCACTCGGGCACTTCCTGCGCTTTTGACGCCGCCAGATACGCGTCCGGGAAATTACGTGATACAGCGGCGACGACGACGGCGACTGCTGCGGCGACACTTGCGTCGAGCGAACGGAGGATCAGTCTCTCCGAGTGCACCCCTCCCTCACCCTGTGCGCTCGTCTCGACAAACGGTATGCCGAGTTGAATCAAGTGAGTGCTTTTTTTGCTCTCTCTGGTTAGTATCGCTTAATTTCTGAACCCATCTCAAGTTCCCCGTTCCCCTCGAACCAATTTTTTATACATTTGTTTTACGACGGTGTCTAATGTCTCGATGAATTTGAGGGGAAAGGGCTACGACTGCTGGCGACTGACAGGGTGTAAGCTTGTTTGATTAACGCCCAGCGTCTCATATATTATTGTGATATTAACCGGAGAATGGGAAGACGGTTTAATATCGCTTTGGTAAACTTTCGCCAGCTCGCCTGTCCACTAACGGTAGTTTCGTTATATGGTATATTTATATAGTTTTTCCCCTCGCATTCGCTTACGTGAATGGCTCGGAGTTGTCATACGATGAGTTCCACCTAACCGTTGGTTCAAGAGATCCAAGTTCGTTTTGTGGGGCCAATGCTGACACTATCTTGAAAGTTCAGTTCAACCGCAAGCCTGAAAAGAAAAGTTTCGGTTTCTGTTTGCTCTCATTGAAAAATATATATATTTTTTTTTTGAACTTGTTAGCTTTATCTTTTATTATTTTCTTGTTATTCGTGCGAGTGTGTTAAGAGGCAATGATATGCTATGAACCTTGTAAAAAAAATTTCAACCTTGTCTTCTCTTTTTTTTTTTTTTGTAACGGTTTTGTTCTAAGGCGGAGTTTTCGGTTCGCGTTCCGGGATTACAACCATTGCGTTGCGAAGCGGAATACGACGTCAAGGAACTGGCGCTATTTCAACTCCTACGGTTCTACTGGGAGGCCGGCCGGCGAAAGTCGACTTTGGCAAGCGGATCTCTCTGACAATGAGCATGACGTTCTAAAGAATGGGGGTTGGCTGCGAACGTGGGGTCGGGTGACGGACGGTTGAAGCGTCGGCGCGCCGGTTGACGCTTTTATTTCAACTTTATTAAGGAGTTTTAGCAGATCGTTTTTTCGCCCCCATAACGATACCTCCTCTCCCCTCCGGCGGCCTTGGGCATGCATCGTATCGTTATCGGGGCGAAAAAACGATCTGCTAAAACTCTATTCACTTACATCCTTCCTCCTATCCACCTCCCTTTCGTCTTCCATTTTCCTTTTTTCAAACTGTTAATGTACTGCCGCGCGTCACAACCGAGAGATTTCAGTAGGGTTCATTTCGGCACGCGCGCACGTTAGCTAGGCAGTGTTTCTTTCTCCATGGTGATAAAACCCAAAAACAGTAACCCCCCCCCCCCCCCAAAAAAAAAAAAAAAAAAAAATTGGACAAGCACAAGCATTGTCGCAAAACACTGCTGTGTTTTAAGATGAATGTATGGCTGCCCGGTGTTTTTTTCGTTTTTTCTGGTTTATAATAATAATAATAATAAATATTCTTTATTTTTCGTGCCCACAAGCATTATGAAGTTCACCAGGTTTCCCGTATATTTTCACTTTCACGGCTTTCGTGAAATTGCGTTGTGCGCTTTGTGCTTCTCTGCGGGAGAAATAACACCTTACCACGGTATAGTTTGGAGTTTCAAAGCAAATTCGACGGCGTCACTAATAGTCACGTAATGACCTCCATGCACAGTAGAAAGGCTTGCCGAAACCGACGTGCGAGGTGGTTGCATAATAAAACACAAGCGACTCAAAGGATGAGGACGCTCAGAAGGAGACTGGAAAAGCTCTCATTGTGCAACTGACGATGAAATGCGATGAAAAGAGTCTTTCTTTTCATCCCATTTCATTTAAGTGAAGGAGTTATGAACTTATGATGTAATTTTTATTACTTCACCTCTTTTTCAGTTTCCTCGGTTGTTTTAATTCCCGCCGTCCTCGATTTGCCTCTCCCCTTCCACCGACTCAAACAATTTTCTTTTAGAGCGCAGCTCTTAGGGGCCCGTTTCCGGCTTGAGCGGCGTCGCCGTCGGCGTCGGCGTCGCCGTCGGCGTCGGCGTCGGCGTAACCGCGCGGTGCATCATGGGAAATGTCCCATAATGCACCGCGCGAGCCCCCCACCAAGGTCACGTGACCTCGTGGGGGTCACGTGACCCCCCGAAGTCACGTGGCCCCCTCCTCGAGGTCACGTGACCCCCGCCGATGTCGCGACCCCCCGATGACGTCATCGTCACTGATGACGTCACCGGCATCCACATCGTCATCGTCATCATCACTGATGACGTCACCGGCATCCACATCGTCATCGTCATCATCACTGATGACGTCACCGGCATCCACATCGTCATCGTCATCACTGATGACGTCACCGGCATCCGCATCGTCATCGTCATCATCACTGATGACGTCACCGGCATCCACATCGTCATCGTCATCATCACTGATGACGTCACCGGCATCCACATCGTCATCGTCATCATCACTGATGACGTCACCGGCATCCGCATCGTCATCGTCATCATCACTGATGACGTCACCGGCATCCACATCGTCATCATCACTGATGACGTCACCGGCATCCACATCGTCATCGTCATCATCACTGATGACGTCACCGGCATCCACATCGTCATCGTCATCATCACTGATGACGTCACCGACATCCGCATTGTCATCGTCATCATCACTGATGACGTCATCAGTGACGTCACTGATGTCGTCACCGGCATCCGCATCGTCATCGTCATCATCACTGATGACGTCATCAGCGACGTCACTGATGACGTCACCGACATTCGCATCGTCATCGTCATCATCACTGGTGAAGTCATCAGTGACGTCACTAATGACGTCATCGGTACCCGCATCGTCATCGTCACTGATGACGTCATCAGTGACGTCAGTGATGACATCAAAGGCATTGGGGGTCACGTCACCCCCAAGGTAACGTGACCCCCCCCTGGTTAGTTTAACCCCCCCCCCCCAGTGCCCTTCCCTCCTCCTCCTCAAGAGCTGCGCTCTAATTCGGCGTTACAGGGAGTTGTAAGCGGCTTTCATTTTTAAATACTTTTTCGTAATAAACCTTTGAAAGTTAGGTTTTCTTCCTCCGGTCTGCATCACGTACATATATTGGTGCTCGCTCTCGTTGCGTACGTTGTAAACATAGGTGCGCGAATGTTCAGTTATAGTGCCGCGTCATATCCTTAGCTTTCTCACTGTGAAAGATGTAGTGCTTCTTTTTAAGCTTAACATATAAAGAACGTGAAAGATACACTAATGCGCTTTGTGCAGGTGAGCTGTATCACTAGAGGGAAGTAATATTGGGGGCTCATCTTCACAATAAATCTAGCATATGTAAATGATATTTTTAATGAGTGCAAATATATATATGGTTCAAATTAGAAACTTGCTGAGCGTCATCGGAAACCACTAGATCGGTAAATTTTAGAAAGTCTTTGAGCATTTAGGAAGCGCAGTGGTGCGTTAAAGTTTACTCGTGTAACAGGCGCAAGGCTGGGGTGAAAGAACGTATTGATATATCATTTAAAGCGCAAAACGACGAGGAAGGCAAAACGAGGGATATAGTAAAGAGCGCTGACAACTAACGTTTAATACTCATCTTGCGCTTTAATATATTAATATGTACAACCAACTAGCCCGCCATATTATCTCAGTCAGAAGGGTGGATAATAAAAGACGAACACACTCACCTGCACAAGGCCAAAGTATTGTGGCATTCACGATTCTTTTCTTTTTTTAACAAGTATGTTTAGAACCACTTCGTATATTGCTGTGTGACCTTGTTCACACGTATGCAACCGAGTAAAAGTGAGAGAGACCAGACCAGACCGGGCATCAGGTTCTAAGACGTCGCAAGAGGCTTAAAAACCAATCTGGTCTCTCTCGGTCTTACTCGGTTGCATATATGTGAACGGCGCTTTACAACGTGGACGTAGGAATGACAGCGCCGTATCACGTTGGCCATTTTGCTCCAACTGCTCTCCGTACTCTCACTAATGATCAGAGTAGTTATGACAATGGACCGCAGCAGACGCTACGCGCACCCAGTGTGGCCCCTCTTGAAGGCTACGTGAAACTCAAATGGCAACACGCAATTGGATTGGTTGTGGTGGCCCATAGCATCCTCTGCAGTCCACCGTTAGCTGAGAACACCTTGGCAATTTTGTAAGTGCTTCGACAGGCCTCGTACGCATCGTCAGTTTTACGCCCCCTTTTCGGTGTGAAGTCGAAGTTATAAGAAGATATGGATCTCATGAGTCCATACGACTTTCAGTCGAGAGTCATTTCCGCGATCCTGATACCAGTTCGGGCGCTTTCCTCCAAGCTTCCCGGCAGCGGCGAGAGCTATCTGATACTATACTAGCGTGAGTCATGACTGCAAAAACGTTCTGAGCACTCTCGCTTTTCCCAAATAAAAAAATACGAAATTTCTATATTCTTTGTTTTACTGTGTATAATCGGATACTGCATTTTACCATGCGCAGTCCCGATTGCGGACGACTCCATCTTGCACCGATAGCGCTCGTATATACATTTTGCTAGGCGTGTCCATGGGATATTCCTATCCTAACGTAGTGTGATGGCCAATTGAAAAAAAAAAAAAAAAAAAAAAAAAAAAAAAAAGCTTTGCCACTGTGACTCGAACGGCATTACACTATTAGGTTCTACTGCTCTATACAATGTCCCGTGATCCCCAGTATCCACGGTGTAGTCCTTCCGCTTTTGAAGCTGTAATCACGTGATGACTTTTTTTTTTTTTTTTCAGTGACGTCACGTTGTTTACAATTCATTGCGGAAGTATTGCACCATCGGTAGGTGTAAACGACGCTTAAGTAGACCACGGAAATAAACAATAATGAAATACGATGTTGGCAGGGTGCTAGACGTCGTTCGTCATTTTGACAAAACAAGTGACTCGCGAGAATCTAGCTCGTCGTCTCCTACGCTGACGAAGGGGAATTTCTTGCTTGTGGAATGTTCCGCGTCTCGGTTGCCGGGGCCGCTGCTGTCCCGAGCTCCTGAGTAGGTCAGCGTTCTTTGGAGAAGGTTCACCGGCAGCTTACACGCTTACGGCGCGGATTTCGAGCTCCAGGAATGTTGCTCGCGGGGCAGCAATAACGCATGTTGCAATCACGAACTCTCGTTGTAGTCAAAGCGCATATACAAGGTGTTTCTTTTTTTTTTTTTTTTGTCTAGATTTAGCAAGTTTGTACAAAAAATAAAGTGAAAGTTACACTTATGCGGTTTGTGCAGGCGAATAATATGGCCAGGGGGTCATAGAATAGGGGGCTAATCGCAACGATCAGTCGGCTAACTAAAATTTGGTAATTACATTTTTAGTAGGTGAAAATAGATATACGGTTCCAATTAGAAACTTGCTGAACGTCATCAAAAACCTCTAAATCGGCAATTTTCAGAAAGACTTCGAGCTCGCGAGTAGCGTAGTAGCGCGCTAAAATTACACTCGTGAAGCAGGAGCGAATTGCGCCCGTTGCCATTTCGAGCTCGTGCGATTTTTTCGTCTCTTTTATCACGGCATCAGCCTTGTTGTACCTGCTGCCCTAACCGTGTACTTATACTGCCTTTGCGAAATTACGACTTCGGGAATAGAAAGAAATAAAACCTGACATTCATTGGTATATTCCGGCTATACATGATCTGGTATAGACGCAATCAAGCAAGCGCCAAACCGGCTAAACCGATTACGCATGATGAACGCGCGGTGATACTGCGCTTTCTTTTGTGCGCGATTGGTTTAAGCTGCAGCGGTAACAAACTAACAAAGACGACGAGTGCACGATGGTAGATTTAACGCTGCTTCATTGGCTCAATGGTATCCTATACGGAGCGCAAGTTCGTCTGCTTCTTTTGCAGGGTGACGTCACAACGCCGAGCTCTGGTTGGCTGCGATTGAAGGATACTGGGTAGACCTCAATTCTGGCTACCTTGATGTCTACCCACTATCCTTCCAATCGGAGCCAATCAGAGCTCAGCGTTCTGACGTCACCCTGCGAAAGAAGCAGACGAAGTTGCGCTCCGCAAACACATAGTGTTGGCTGCGGTCGCGCGGACTTGATTTGAAACGGATAGTATGTAATGGTATCTGCTCTGAGATACCGAAGGTTGCCGCGCCATGTTTTCCCCGACTTATCCTGGGAGATAACAAAGAAACGCACAGTAGTACGTTTTTTGAAGTGTCATGTTTGTAAATGGGGCCCTCGATTGTCAGTCAGGTGAGATTAGACGAGCGAATCATCGAAGCCACTTGATAGTACAGCAAATATTTATAATTGCGTATCGTTTTATCGACCATTTATATCGGCCAATAAACCCTCAGATTGCGATGTCCCGCATTTAGTTGCGCCAAGGTTGTATTCGGCTCTGCTAACGACGACTATGAATGGTGTTCACCCACTTTTCACTTGCTGGGAACATTTCGCCGCACAAACTTCAATTCCGGGCGCGTGCGAGAGGAATTATTTTTTTAGAGACTCGGTATTATTCAGCGCAGGTAAGGAGTTTGAATGCTTAGATTTCAGGAGAGATTTGATGTTTTCTTTTAAATTGGGAAGCCTGACAAGAAAACGGCGTGTGCGTAGGCGAGCTGGCTATAATTAATCGACGCCTGAGACCGCGGTGCGGAAAAGATGAGAACCTTTTTCAAGTCGAAGGAAAAGACAACGGACGAGGACGTTTCAAACACAGCCTGCACTCCGTTCACCCTAAAGCTGGAAGTGAGGTGAAACTTATGCTCTTTGATCCAGTCCAAGGTCACTGGATTCTGGGAACGTAGCGCCATTGCCTTACCTGCCTTCTAGCAGGACACAAACAGATACTAACGTACATACGACCAAACCTCGCAGAGGGGTTGGCTGTTCGGTCTTAGTTGCCATGGCAATCGGTATTTCGGTCCATTCGAAGCTTCGAAAGGGTCGTTCTGTAGCAGTCACACCAAGGTCGCTATAGAGCATCACAGTACAGAAAGCTTTCCTCGCAAATATAAGCATCCTTGGCGCTAAGCATGCAATTCATGGATCAATCATGGCTCTTTCCACATATCTCTTACAATTGCATTGTTCTTGCGTATTTAAAGGCAGAAAAAAAATATATTTGTTAATACCCGCCAAGCACGGGCGCCGCGTGTGGCGGCGATGCGAAGATGCATGCGCTTGTTTCGCCGGTGTGTGGATAACGAAATATCGGTATTTAAAAACGTCTTTATAAAGCTACCCATCGCCAGCGAATTTAGATCGGGTCACCAAGAACGGAGTGGTCTTTGAGAAACTGCTCATTCCATGAACCAAAATGGCGAACATGACTTGGCGCTACTTTCCCAGGATCCGGTGCCATTAGGCCAGTCATCCGCATATATCTTTCGCGACCACCGTGATCTTTCTCACATTCACGAGCGAGCCCGCCGAATCTGGGCAACCAACGGAGCCCTGGACTAAGGGCGCCGACCGGAGACCGCAAGGTCCTTTCACTTTATCGAATAATAAAGTTTACGATGATGAAGATGACGCGCATAGGACGTAGTCATGCGATGAAGGGTAGGTGGTTGATTGCTACGGCAGGCACAGCTCCCATCGCGCCCGCCGCACTAGTGTGATGTGGGAGCGCTGCGCCATTTGCACCATTTGCGCCAAATTGCACCGCCAACGAGTGTGCCATATCTTGCGCCAAAGCGCCATTTTTGCTAAGAATTGCGCCTTACCTGCGCCCAAAGTAAGCTTGAAAAAGAAAACCAATAAGAATATTTTAGTATTGGTCGATATTAATATTTAGAAAAAGTAGAAGGAAACGAAAATGGCAAAGATGTGTATTTCACAGCGTCTCTACCCACCGCGTATAGTGTGTTTCGCTTTAGGTCGGAACACAGTCCAAGGCTAAAAGAAACATAGTTACGAAAACACACGCACACTAAAAGCGCAAGTCTAGGGGCATTGGCAGTGTTTGATTGGTGTAGCCAATGAAACAGCCCGCCGTAGAGATAATTGATGCGGCCATGATGCCGCGCTTTTTGGTACCATTGACTCGTAGTTCCATCGACACTTTGACTTAGAGATGAAAGAAAGTGTAGAGACTGCTCACAACCGCGCTGGCCCCGTCGTCGTCTGAATTTCCAGACGATGTCGGCGATGTCAGCAGCTAACAGTCGCGAGGGAAATGGCAAAATAGGGGGATGGCGGCTACTGTAATAAGACGGACCCAGGGTATTTTACTCCCGATGATATAACTTAATTATCGTGTCCGCCACACATGCCTCCGTGGCGTGGCTACAGTGTACCGTGGCACTTTCGCCACTAGCGTCTACCTCCACGGCCTCACACCACCGCGTGCGCGCGCGTCGAGCTTCCCCGCTTTGCAGCGGAGTGCTAGGAGCAGCGGTTGACACGGGGGAGCGCATTGGCTCGTCAATTGTGCTCAGTACAATTACAGGTCGACATTCTTTGGTGTTGACTGTGGGTTGACCTCTAATCTTAAAAGGGTGGGCCAAGAAAGGAGACAAAACGCGGGTCTCTATTTGAATGAATACGGTAGTCAAGGAGGTAGTTTCCGTACATCAATCGATCGAAAGGGCAGCCAACTTCGAGTGAACTCTAGTTCGAAGAACTCTTTTACAACGCAAATGTAAATTTTCATAATATTTGCAAGTGTTTTTTTTTTTTTTGTTTTTTTTTTAGTTTATTATACTAGGATCTTGCGTTCGGTGTTCATAAAAATTGCGGGGACGTATTTTTGTCTATATACACGTTTCGGCGGATATGCTGATTTGTGCCGACGTTTTACAGGAGTTTACAGGCTCAATTAGCTACTAAGTGTAAAAGTGTGGAGGAGAGAGGCTTTACCTCAAATGAGGTGTTGCTCTGTGCCTGATTTTTCAACTATTTCTTTCTTGTACCGATTGTAAGTGGAACCTATTCTGACTTTAGTCTTATTTCTGAAAAGGAAGGTTATGTTATTGTTTTGCATCTATTATTGCTACAGAAGATAATAGGTGACATTCTCCAGTATCGAATAACAGGAACCCTCAATCCTTTTTCAGATATGAACTCATTTAACGATGCAATCACATTTTCAAGTGACGTGCCAACAGACGGTGGCATCTCCTCCAAAATCGCCTGTGGCTGCTCGAACCCAATATTTTGCCTGCTACAAAACCTACTACAGAAGGTTGCAATGCCGCTTCCATCGCTGCAATCAGCTTAGGAGTGAACGGAGCTTAGGTGGTGCTAGTCAATTCTCCTCTGCCGTACACAAGTCCCCCTTCGCACCGAGCTCGGTATGAAAGCACCGCTCATGTACTGCGTACACACATCACCGCGATCTCCGGTCGTCCTCACGCACGATAACATCCCCTGGTTGCCTATCACAACCAAGTATCAGTTTATAGCTCGACGTATAACGACTCTGGGCCGAGGTTCCCTGCGGATCCCACTCGCCATGAGTTCAACGCAACTCGATTTCCTCTTCGCGAGATTCCGTGCCGTTTGCAAGTCCATTCACCGCAGGAACCGCTCGCGCGCACGATGGAGTGACGGTTTCAATGAAAACAGGTGCCGTTTCCGCTCTTGGCGCGCAGCACGCCCGATCCCACGTACTGCGGGTATCGTCACAATGTCGATTTCGAGGCAAAGCGGAAAGAGAGAGAGGAAATTTTGATATAATTTTAGCCGGTTATGTTTGTTTCTTCCCACGACGAGTGGTAACGACGCCTTGAGTATGAGGTGGCACTGGTATTTCTAGCAGACTGGATTAAAAGAGAATTTTAGTACATCGTGTTTTCAGGCCACGCTAGTTGTTACGGGAGCTCGCGCCATAGCGGCAGCGGGCCCTTGAAGACGATATATATATATATATATATATATATATATATATATATATATATATATATATATATATATATATATATATATATATATATATATATATATATATATATATATATATATATATATATATATATATATATATACAGGGTGGTTTTTTTTAAACTTAACAGATTTGTTTTAAAAAAGCCGTAAAAGTTACACTTATGCCGCTTGTGGAGGTGAGTTATACGGCCAGGGGAACATATTATAGGGGGCTAATCGTAACGATCAGTCGTCTAATTAATTCAAATTCGTTAATTAACTTTTTAATTAATGAAAATGGACATATGGTTCCAATTAGAAACTTGCTCAGCGTCATCGGAAACCATTAAATCAGTAATTTTCAGAAAAATTTTGAGCGCGTGAGAAGCGTAGTATTGTACTAAAGTTGCGATGCGTAGCTTTTTTTAAGAAAGCTTTGGCGTATGTTTCGGGACACGCTCTATCTTTCTTACTAGAACTGTGCGGATAGTTATGCCACGTGGCACGTGGTCTGTGGTGGTCCTATTCGTAGCCTCTTCAGGCGCCAATGACGGCTATACTTCGTTTCACCATATATCAGAGCGCAGTCAAAAGGTTGGATTTGCATAATCACACACACACACACTGAATAAAAGACAAGATTGCTCCATAAAAGACTCATCATAATTTTTTTGTTTGTTTTATTGTCCAGGGTTTTGTTAGGTCACTCATACATAGGCCGTCCGGATGCTTGACCCAGTACACCACCTTGGACTACGACTTTCTACAGGTGCATTTCGCACATCTCCTGTGAAGAGTTTGTATGCTGATACGCATCAAATGTCCCTTGAGAAACGGAGGCAGTACCTCAGCGTCTCTTACGCTTACAAAGTAGTTCAAATCCAAAGCATCCCTCCTACAGTGCCCTTCATGCTTGCAGAAGTTCACAGCTTTTCGAAAACAAGCCGAGCATTGTTAGACCATTAAGCCTCCGTTTGCAAAGTACTTGTCAATCCCTTAATATCCCCCTCCATGAGATTCCCTTGCTTAAAAACACTCATAGGGTTGCTCCATGGAATGTTCTGCCGATTTTCTGTGACTGGTCACTTGCAAAATACAGTAAGCGGGTCATTTCACCACAAATCCTCCGGCAGGAGTTCCTCTCCTTGCAACAAAAATATGCAGACTACCTGGAGTTTTATACAGATGGGTCCAAATCGTCGTCTTTTGTAGGGTGTGCTTTCTATTCCGCCTCCTACAGTAAAGCCACACAAGTTGACTCTAGGGCAAGCATTTTCACTGCAGAGCTTTATTCTATTTTACTAGTGGTCGAACATATACTTGACAATAGTATTATGAAAGCTGTAATTTTTGTCGACTCACAAAGTGCCTTATTGGCTGTGTCCTCCCTGATGCCCACAAAGAACTGCCTTGCACAACACCTACATGGTAAGATCAATAGCGCCCTGCGACGCGGTCGGGACATTAAGTTTTGCTGGGTGCCAAGCCACGTTGGGATTTCGGGCAATGAAGAGGCGGATAAATTGGCCGTGTCTGCCCAAGGCTCGTCTATAACATTCAATTGCTTACCTTACCAAGACTTGAAACCACTTCTGAGGAAATCTATTTTTCTCAAATGGCAGCTGGAGTGGGATACAGAGAGCAACAACAAACTTCACATTATCAAGCCCGTTCTGGGCGTTTGGGAGAGCTCTTACAACAGGGAACGTCGTGTGGAGGTTCTTCTATGCCGTCTAAGAATAGGTCACTCCCGTGTGACACATCAGTATCTGCTTCGTGGTGAGGATGTTGTACTATGTGAACATTCTGGAGAGCTTCTGACCGTGTTGCACATTTTGTGGCATTGTTCGTCCCATCAACCACTCCGTCAATCATGTTTTCTCGAACTTTTTAGGGATCATCTCCCATTTCATCCCTCTTTTTTGCTTGGTGATAAACCTTTAGTTCCATTCAGCCGTGTCTTAGACTTTTTAAAACAAACTGGATATTTATACCATTTGTAAATATGTAGCCTCAAAGTAAACTTTTGTTATAATATGCTCTAAATACGTTAAGTTTGGCGCATTATGGCCCTCGTTGCTGCTGCGCCAATAAACTCCTAATCATCATCATCATTTCTCTCCAAACCTTTTCCAGCAATAGTCTCGTTTTTGGCGCTCTATGGCCTTAGTAGCTTTTGCGCCATAAACACCAAATCAACCAACCATAGGCCGTCCGCTGTTCAAGAATGAATTCTACTACGTTTCACCATCCCAGCCGATCCTGCGCTCAGAGCGTGACTCTTGCTTGACCTTCCGGCTGAATGCGCCCAGTCACGTGATGCTCTTATTGACCGATTGGTCGAGATGGTTAGTATGCGTCTTCTACGGTCCATCTTCGAAGAGAAGTGAAACAGAGCACAGACCCTGTCGACTGCTTTCGTCACGCGTGCTGCGGTAAGGGGTGGAACCTAAGGAGTTGCTTTTTATGACCCCCATCACTCGGAGCGCTGCGAAAGCATTGGGAAGGCATTGATCCTGCGCGCAAATCCCTGAAGCGCCCTTTTCACAAGGGCGCCGCCATTTTGAATTGTTGTCGCTCCCAGTATGGGCGAAAACATTGTTTGGCCGTCGCCAAGCCAAAAGGAGACATTCAGGAATCAGGATATAAGCGTGACCGTCAAGCATTCTCGGTTTGCCTCCCCCAGGTTGATACGTTTTAATACTTTTTCGTCGCACATGTCGGATAGGCCTATTAGGTGGCTGGGGACGAGAGTGCACAAAAAAAGGTGTGGAGTCCGAAGTCTTATCTTTTCCCCATTTCAGTGATCTTACCTCGCCTTCACCTGCTGCTGTGTCAGCACGTGAGGATTGTCGCGCGGTCAATGAGACGGTAAACACAAACGCATGACAGTGGGGAGTTTTCGTAGATCGTTTCCGCTGTCCCGCAACGTTCTCCGCCGTAACCCGCTACGAGATCAGGGACTCTGCTGTCAAGGCTAGCGTCGCGCATGTGCAGTACCGGCGTCTTCGTTCCGCAAAGCGTACGTAGCGGAGGTGGGAAAACGGTCTCCGAAAAGTCCCTAGTGCTATCCACACGGGTCAGCACATGATTCGACTTGACTTTATGCGTGATTTTCGTGTGTTGTGCAGTTGTACATTTGCGGCATCGTTTTTTCTTTTCCTAGAGGCAGTAGCCATGGCACAGAGCCGGCCCATCAAGATGGTCATCGTGGGCGATGGCATGGTGGGCAAGACCTGTCTGCTTGTTGCCTTCACCACGGGAGCGTTTCCGGGAAATGACTACGAACCTACAGTGTATGCTTCGTTCTCTGACGTCATTCTCTTCTCGCCCACGCTTGGGGAGGTCCTCTCATGTATACTTGAGTAGTTCAAATGGCTTGATGCATTTGCCACATTGATGACTTTTAACAGTTTAATATTTTAAAAAGAAAAACCGGCCTGATTGTTATTGTTGGGAAAAAGTGTGGCGTCATGTGGTTTTAGTCGTATTGTGCCGTGCGGAACGGTGAAATGAGATTCCTTACGAACAAAATAAGATATTTAGTTTGTGTGAAACGCATGTTACTACAAACATACCATGTTCTTCCTTATATCATCTCCAGACAATAATGCCGACAACGGGAAAGCATGATTTCCCTAGCTTTTCTAATCAATATTTGATTGGAGGCTATGCTTATCGAGTGTTTCATCCTTCGTCATGTTTCTGAACCTCTCAGGTTTGACAACTACGCTGGCACTCTCCTCTGTGACGGCATAACCACAAATCTCACGCTGTGGGACACGGCAGGACAAGAGGACTACGAAAGGCTGCGTCCTCTCTCTTACCCTGGGGTATGTGATGTCTGAAACATCCGGCTGAAGTTTTGCCGGAATGACTCGGGACATTTTCTCATCTGCGTATTCGGTTGCAAGCTCAGGTTTAACGCTGCCAAAAAACATTTACATGAATATGTCACATGAAAGTGGGGGATAAAGAGAAAAGTACCCTAACTAGTACTTTGTCCTAGGTTTTCTTTGTCCTAGTCTTTCGGCGCTTGTCTTTTCCCATTATGAACCAACTGACCCAACTCACCATTTTGTTACCCTAAACACAACAACAGAAAATTTTACAAAACAAAATTAAATTACACTAGCAGTAAATACTATAAGACAGGAACAGGTTCAATCCCCACCCCTGCTCGTTTCTATCTGGCTGGCGGTTGTACTGCGCTGGCTAAATTGCTTATCTACAGGTGAGAGACAAGTCGCCCATGGCAGACTAACTTGAGGCTGTATAAACATACACACAAAACAGGAACAAACATAGGATAAATCAAAATGTCAAAAAACGCGCAATGCAAATATTTGTCTCGAATTAAAGTGAGATCACGTTCGATAACTATTTCGCTGGTGAGGGAGTTCCAGTGCTAGGGGTGAGCACATTGAATCTATTAACGCAATCAAACAAAATGTTGGTTTTGAAGATATTTTTTGTATTCAAAACTTGTATATAGTTATGCATTTTTTATACATCTGCTGCAGCACAGGGTTACAATCTTGAATTAGACGACAAAGTCGATCATTCCTGTCTACGCGCTCAGATATTTCAGCCTTCTATGATTAACACCCCATTGATGTTATCCATGCTCTTTCAATTTTTTTTTTCTTTTTTTCAGAATTTCAGAAGCCTTCGCAATAATCTGTTGTAAGAGCGCTAAGGTGTTGTCAGCTGCTCAATGTTTTTTTTCTTTTTCTCGTCAGTCTTATGCATCTACAAATCGTAAATCGCGGTATGTCCTTCTCTTGTTCCGTTGCAGTCTGACGTGTTCCTGTTGTGCTTCAGCATCAGCAGTGAGGCTTCATTCAACAATATCCTGACAAAATGGCAACCCGAACTTAAGCATCACTGTCCAAACACTCCTTATATTTTAATTGGTAAGTAAACCTAGACTCGTTCTCACTAAAAAAGAAAAACAAAACATGCGGTGCCAGGATATACGTAGCGTGAGCTTATGCGCACAAAATGGGAGGCGCTATCAAGTGGCTCCGGTGCAGCGTCAGACTTGGCTACTGCGCAACGGAGGCGCACAGCTGAGCACGCGGCAGCGCCAGTGCGTCTGCCGCGGCAATGACGTCACTCCTCTGGAATGCGCAGACCGGCGAGACGCGCGCGGTGGCGGCGGCTCGGGCGCGCCAGCTGTGCGCCGTGTGACGTCACTGCTCCTCGCGCATGCGCAGACCGCCGAGGCGCGCGCGGCGGCGGCGGCTCCGGCGCGCCAGCTGTGCGCCGTGTGACGTCACTGCTCCTCGCGCTTGCGCAGCACGGCTCTTTGACAGCCGCGCGAAACTGCTCAACCTCGGCCAGTGTAGCTCACGCTACAAAAAGTTTTGCGCATTGTTCATCGCCGCGCAAAGAAATTCCTAAGATATTTAGTTGTCGGAGGACGAAGCGATGCTTTTGGCGTTTGAAAAGTGTACGTGTTGATAAGATAACACGTAGCTAATCTAAAATGCACCTGCATATGTTTTCATTCTCCGCATAAAGGATGAAATTAGTAGCTGGACTTTTTTTTACTGCGGTTCTTGAGGTGGGGGGAACGAGGGTAGCAAAGACGTGAACGATGTACTCGAATAAAAGTAATAAACTGAATTAAAATGTTTAGTCTTGGGAATTCTTACCAGCGCTGTTCCCGAAATTGCTACTGGATTTTGATGTAAACATGCAAATTATTTCTACATTTTATGCATGCGTTTTCCTTTTCCGGAAAAAGATCTGATACTGCAAAAAAAAAACTGCGCATTCCCTCGATTGGCTTTTTTTTCTTCTTCCTTTCGTTTGTTTGGTTGCGGTGGAGACGAACTGTCAAAGTCATGACGTCAGCGCGCTTCAACTTATGTCGTC